>NW_007441830.1:0-412 GCF_000475195.1 Diaphorina citri
AACCCTCATTCCCACTCTGTACAGATACTCGTTTGGTGCTGTGTACGCCAAAGCATTGCCAGCAACTACTTTGACCTTCTTTTCCGGTAGTATTTTCACCTTGTAACGCTTGACGGATTTCTGTAAAAGAAAATGATAGAATCATAAAAAAAAAGAATTACCTAGACAACACCACCAATGAAACAACTGCTACAATTACCTAGTGCATTATTACAGTTCCCTCTATCAAACCTCTTAAATTCTCGGAACGGTTGGGTTCCTCTTATCCTTTCTTCCTTCTCTCTTCGGTTTCGGGACGATAATTCCTCAACAGTTACAGTTACCTCTATCAAACCTCTTAAAGAGAAAAAGAGTGGTTCACCTCCATTTTTATTTCGTAGTAATGAAACAACTGCTATTAGACTCATGTGGT
>NW_007441831.1:0-412 GCF_000475195.1 Diaphorina citri
ATGTTTTTTGAATGGAATAGAGTGAATTCAAAAGCTTTTGCTGATTGGTAAAAACCAAGAAGCTCATTTCGTTGTGAATCTTTGTTTTAATGTGCGATGTAGAAAATAACCTCTACATCTACAAGTCTACACCAACCCTAGTGCCTTGGTGGTGAAGTGGTTAGCACGGTAAACTTCGGGTCAAGTCAAGTCATAAAATTTAGCGTAATGTATTGATCAGAGAACGACCATAACACCTTTACTTTCCTTTTTCTATAGGAAGGAAAGTAATGTAAGTAAGTAAGTAATGGTTGGAATTTTCGGACCTCTGGCTAGCTTGACCATCGCACTGAAGGCATACCACTCCGATCATCCTGTGTCCAGCTTCCAGGTGAAGCAACAAAAGCCACCAACTCCTTAGGTATTTTCCTTT
>NW_007441832.1:0-412 GCF_000475195.1 Diaphorina citri
TTAGCTAGGAAACAGCTTAACCCCACACACAAAAAGCCCAAACTGAGGCTTAGGTGTAGGGGCTGGCCAGCCCCAAAGCACGGGTTGAGCTTCTACGAATCTCATCAGAGACCACTTGAGTAGAAGGTGTGCCAGAGCTAAGATCTTTGATGTTTTTTAACATTCTGTCTTGTGCTGGTTGGCGGATGAAGTCCTTGGTTGGGCAGTTCTTTATGGAGTGACCTTCTAAATCACAAGAATAGCATTTGAGGGAGTCGATGGTCAAATAGATTGTGTTAAATTCAGAGCCGAGAGAGACTTGAAAGGAATTAGGGATGGCATCTTTATTATCCACGAAAACTTGGCGTTTGTAAGTGTAAATGTGACGTAGTCTCTCATCCCGAAGACCAGTATTGACGTACGTGATGGGGGA
>NW_007441833.1:0-412 GCF_000475195.1 Diaphorina citri
CTTTATTCTGTCACCACTTGGAAGTCAGGGCCGATTATAGGTTATCCGAGCCGGGCAGGGTTTTTCAAAGTGGCCTGGAACCGGCAGTTTTTCCCCCAAAGAAAATTACTGAAAATACCCCGTGTAAGTCCCTATAGAAGTTTCGTAGAAGCTTAACCCATCTCTTAGGGCTGTTTGCCCCTACACCTAAGCCTCTGAGTAATTTAGGGCCACCAAAACTGGCGCGGAGGGATAAGGTCTAGGAAGACTTGAGAGGCAAGGGATGGAGAAGGGAGGAGGCGTTAGATAGGAAGGTATGGAGGGGTAGGATAAAGGAGGATAACGCCGACCCCAAATAAGATTGGGGAAAAGTACAGTAGAAGAAGAAGGTATACCCAGAAGTAATTTATTTAAAACTAACTTCTGTTCTTGT
>NW_007441834.1:0-412 GCF_000475195.1 Diaphorina citri
TCCAGTCTCCATAAAATCTTTCATTCTCTCAATTATATTTTTAATGGTTCCTTTAACTGCCTGGACTTCACACCATAAGTTTTGAATTATTTGTACGACAATGTCTCTGAATGTGTGATTCAAACTTTGAATGGATTATTTTCTAGTCGAACATTTTTTTTTCCATGTAGAAATTTGTTGGACACCTTCCAATTTGGTTTAAAAAATCAATTTCTTTACCAATAAACTTTCTTCGGGCCTGTTTAAATTGCTTTGACGGGACGGCTTTTGGAAATGTGTTTTCATTTTTTTAGAGAGAGAGAACTGTCTGTATTGAACGTAACATTCTGTATGTAAGTATATCAAATGCCAACATTCACACCAAGGTTATAACAATAAAACAATTATTGGTCAAAACCCAGTTTGTTAAAAA
>NW_007441835.1:0-412 GCF_000475195.1 Diaphorina citri
GGTCATTATTTTAGTTTTATTATATCGGAATTCATATTACAAACAGGTTTTTCTTCTTTTTCCTCTTTAAAAAAAATGGGAACAATATCGTCCCATCATATTATATCATATGGATTAATATGAGACTATGTGATGGTCCTCCTACGACAAATAATATCCCATTGCATAGCTATATTACCATACATAGTCCATACCTACATGGAGTGGTATGATAATAATGAGAGAAGTACCTACATGTGGGACGTGGGTAGGTGTAATGTGTAGGTACCTATAGGAATCCTTTACACACAAATGAGATAAATATGTACCTATATGGGTGTGAGATATGAGTAGTTTCCAATGAAAGTTTCGGTCTACCTTCAGAGTTTAGATTGTTTGTCTTCCTGTAAGTAACACAGATACATTGTAGCAC
>NW_007441836.1:0-412 GCF_000475195.1 Diaphorina citri
TGATCTTACTTCTGCTGATGATGATCTTCTCTCTAAGCCTATTCAGCGTTCTGATTCCCTCTGTCAAAACACCCCGTCCCGTGAGGTTGCTGGCCACAAAAATATGGATAACGTCACCTCTAATCAATCCCTTATAGATAGTAACTTTGCGCTTGATCAAAGCTATTCATATGATTTGACTCATCTCAATCTTCTTAGCAATGTAAATTCTACACCTTGGCCGAATGTGAATAATGTTAAGCTGTTTCCCTGTTTAGCGTCAAATTCGACCACCCCCAACCTCCCACCTAACAATGTATCTCTCGAGTCGACTTTTTCTTTCAGCCCCCGCAAAATAATCATCACCTAGTCTATACGAACCAAAATGATAGTATTGCCCATTACTCTACAACTAGTCTACTATGTACTTATA
>NW_007441837.1:0-412 GCF_000475195.1 Diaphorina citri
TACGTACTTTGCTGGTATGTGATAAAAGTTTAGATGACAGCATTTTTTTCAGTGCAAATTTGGTCCTGTTACCAGACTGTTTATCCTGCTGGGATAGAACTGAAAAGTCCCTTTACCCCAGCAGTCCAAACAAGATCTTTAATATTTTGACATACCTATGTAATTATGTAATAAGGGTAAAAATCGAGCTAGGCCCAAGTTAAAGTATAATAATATGCCAGCCTACTTAGCTTAGTTGGTAGTGCGTCTGCCTTGCTGGTTTTCTCCTATCTACCTTCTACCAAATTAGCTTCTCAACTTAGACAAAAATAAGGTACGACCAACGCATCGTTCGAAAGGGTTAAAAGACCACGTTATCTACAGAGCACAGCGCTTCATAGAAACAAAAGAAGAAAAGTTCCTGTTATATTTT
>NW_007441838.1:0-412 GCF_000475195.1 Diaphorina citri
TTTCTTTCCTGCTTTCTTTTGAGGCATGTTTTTGCCTTTCTTACCACCACCTTGTTTGACACCCTGTTTACCATCTCCCTGTTTGGCTCCTTGGTTATTTCCACCCTTAGAGTCACCTCCAGACTTGGCGTTTTTCTTCGAAACATGCACACCCTTTTGATTGCCACCGATTTTATTGCTCGACTTCTTATTTTTCTGATTGGGACTATTCTTCTTCCCAGGTCCACTAGTTTTCTTATTGGGTCCATCAATTTTTCCACCAGGCTTCTGAGCATTTCCACCTTTTCCACTGGTCTTTTTCCCGTCACCACCTCCACTAACACCTCCAGTTTCCTCTCCCTCGTCCGCACTAGTCTCTGTATCGGGATGTCCACTGTCATTCTCCTCTTCCTGTCCACTCTGGCCTTGTCCT
>NW_007441839.1:0-412 GCF_000475195.1 Diaphorina citri
GGACCGACTTTCATCGGATAGAAATCGCATGGTCGCACGACTTTTTCTCGTGTCGCGCGACACGTTTCCACTATGCGAGTCGCGCGACAAAAGTCGCGTTGGTGAAAACGCACCTTTACTTAAAATTAAAATACAAACCGTGGATACAAATTGGACACGAAAAACTTGGGGAGTCTGAAAGTTTGCTCGCCCAAAACCACTTAAACTTATTAGATATCTTTTCATTTAAAACCGGAGAAACAAAAACGGAAAATATCTTCCATTCTTGTGCATTTAATTGGATGATATTGCAAGGTAGAATTGCTTTCAACACAATGCTATCTCGTAGCATCTATCTCTCTCCTATAAGTGCTACTTGGGGGCACTTAATCCTAACACCGAGCAACAAAAGTTGAAGCAATCTTTACCGGTC
>NW_007441840.1:0-412 GCF_000475195.1 Diaphorina citri
TCTCCAATAAGAAACATGCAGGCTCAATGAGAAAACATGTAGTATTGGCAGATTTGAATCATATGCTCTGTGCATATTTGGTATAGATTATGGCAGACAGATAAATATGTAGACATACATAGTCCAAGAAAGTTACGCAAATTTGTGGATACCCCATGAAAAAGGCTAAATGTCCGAAACTAAAGCTGTGTCCACACATACCTAGTCCAGTCAGCTCCCATGGCGTAGTGGTCACTGCGCTCGCCTTGCACGCGGGAGATCCGGGTTCGATTCCCGGCGGGGTCAAGAAATTTGTATCATGCAAATGATTGATTCCGTGACTGGCTGTTGCGGAGCCCACTCAGCCTCGTGAGGGAAATGAGTAGCTATGACATATAAATGCGCATAGCGACCGGTGCCAGCATGGTAGGTA
>NW_007441841.1:0-412 GCF_000475195.1 Diaphorina citri
ATTCCCGGCGGCGTCAAAGTTATTTCGGCTCTGTGCTTAGACTTCGGGGTGCACTCAGCCTCGTGAGGACAATACTTTGAGTAGCGACCAGTGGCGGCATTGCTAGTGTAAAAAGATTTTAAAATATGGAAACTGCAAAGGAGGCACTTAGTAAAGCTGTGATACAAGTTGTGAAAAAGCTCTGCTTTACCACACAGAATTAATAATTTTATTAATTTTCAGAATAATGTCAAGTAGTAAATTACTCGTATCTATTTCTGTTCCCATTTTCTGACGGGTTCCGAGGGCCAGAGACCTTCTTCAACCAAAATTCTCGTTTATACAAATCGTAACGTAACCTGCCTCGGTGGTGTAGTGGTCAAAACGCTCGCCTGGTAAACAGGAGGGCGTGGGTTCAATCCCAGCCGAGGTA
>NW_007441842.1:0-412 GCF_000475195.1 Diaphorina citri
GAGAGCCTTTGGCTCAGAGAAGCCCTGGATTGTGGAGAAGAAGAATTGAAGGCGGAAATAATGCCGACCAGCCGACCCACAGTTAGAATGAGGTTTAGTTAAAGAAGAAGTCCTACCAAGGAGCTGGTTAGAATGTCTACCATAATTTAAAGCAGACTAAACTTTGACGCTTTTTGTACAAGAACTAAGAATGGGATGGTGATCTTATTTTACTATAAAAGGTTCAAACATCGGGTCGTGGGGTAAATTTCCTGTGAGCCGAGGGTTTAGAGGTTTAGACTCACTGCTGTTGGAAACCACTGTAAAAGATACTTAAATTGCAGGTCAAGTAATGATTTTCTACTCATTTCAAGCGTAAGGGATGAAAATGAACCACACAGACAATAATACACAAACAATATGGTACAATGGA
>NW_007441843.1:0-412 GCF_000475195.1 Diaphorina citri
CTACCCATTTTATTGGTAGGTACGTATCCAGCCTAGTTAGTTACATTGGAGTGTATACCGCACCTTATAAGCGCGAGGCCGCGAGTTCGATTTCCGCTTGGGGCGGATTTTATTCTAAAAAAAAGGGTCATTCTCGGAACAACTGCGGCTTTCTACTATCCTGTCTTCCTCAGTTACCATTTTTCAAATACAATTGACCATTTTTCGTCTATAAAGGAATTTTTTACTGTGTTAAACAAACTTAAATGTTTGTCGCAAATTAATATTGTTCCATTCGTTCTCCAATTATTAGGTACACCTGGATAAATTTTATGACTTGACTTGGACTCGAACTTTTTTCGTTTATATTTCAGAAAGTACTGCCCACCAGGCTGAATAAGTTCGTGATCATCAACTCAACCGGTTTTATTGA
>NW_007441844.1:0-412 GCF_000475195.1 Diaphorina citri
CTCCCCATGCACATCAAGTTCCTATGACCCGGCTCGACTATTTGAAACACCACAAGTCTCATCGCGACAGAGTGAGTATTTTTTTTTTTAATTCAATTTTTTTCGAACAGGTTTGATAGAGGGAACTAGGTATAACTGCTAAGGTCTTATCGTGCCAAAATAAAGCCAGCCGTTCCAAGAACGAACATTATACCTCCAGGATAAAATCCACCTCGGGCGAGAATCGAACCCCCGGCCTAGCGCTTACAAGGCAGATGCGCTACCAACCAAGCTAACTAGGCTGTTTAAATCAAGTTTAAACTCGCTTTTTTTTAAAAAAGAGGTTTGACAGAGAGAACTGTAACTGCTATGGTCTTATCGTCCCGAAATCGAAGAGAGAAGGAAGACGGGATAGGAGAAAGCCAGCCGTTCC
>NW_007441845.1:0-412 GCF_000475195.1 Diaphorina citri
AACCCTAACCAGCCTAGCTAGCTGGCAGTTTTTCAAAGGGTTCTCTCTGCTTTTAAAGACCAAGCACAAGTCTTCACATTGGTTGACTGCAATTCAGCCTGCTAGAGACCATCACCCTGATGTATAGCAGATACAAAAAGATATCTTTTCTTTATTCTGCTATTGCCCAGCAGACCCAGTGAAGAAAAGTGATACGGTAACCGAGGACAGTGAGTCTGAGCAACATGTAAGATTTTTTTTTTAAATATTTTATAAGTAAAAAGTAAAGATGTACCTAACTTTCATAATTGTCTAGTTTTTAATTTAAATTACTGACTTCATTCTCCTGAGTTTATGGAATTGTTTGCTTAGGATGAGAGTATGTGGGCCATTCAGTATCTGAAAGAGAGAAGGATTCACAGGTCCTTGGATA
>NW_007441846.1:0-412 GCF_000475195.1 Diaphorina citri
TCAGAGGCAACAGCAACTTGACTCTTGAATCCTAGAGTCTCTGACAGATCACTGAAGTTAAGCAACATTGTGGTTGGTTGGTATCTGGATGGGTGTTTGAGACATCACGTGATTCTGGTGAGTTCGGGGTGCAGTCACAGCCTTGTGAAGACAGTAGAGGGTTGAAACCCCAGTAAATCGGGCAAGGTTCCATATTGTGCTTGTTAAGCTGTGTTCATACATAGACGACGCCGTCGATTGACGATTCGAATCTCTGTTGTCGAGGCAGCGTACGGTTTTATTCGACATCGATCGACGCAGTCGACTATGTGTGGACACGCTTTACAACCAGAAAATGAACTCATACTGAAATGCAATGAACTATCAAACCGAGGGAACGTTCCCAACATGACACCAGTTCTCATCAGCTATC
>NW_007441847.1:0-412 GCF_000475195.1 Diaphorina citri
TTTTATAAAATAATGAAAGTATATAGGTAAATAACATAATCATCATCTAGGTACTTTGCCTTTTCCCATGTTGGCGTTTTTAGTCGGTCCACCTTATATCTACACCATTGTTGTTTTTTCGTCAGGATGAACCAACTTGGTTTTGGCGAGTTTATTTTTACGGAGTGCGGCTGCGGATGCCCTTCCGCTACTCCAACCACGTCAAGACAATAATATATATGATGAAAAGCAACCCAATATATAATTCTGGTTGAAAAAACAATAGAATAGGTTAGGTAAAGGTAAAGGAACGGAAAGAGAAAAGGCAAATGTAAAAATTGTAATGTAAACAGCTAAAATGTTCAAACTTTCAAATTTCAAAAAGTTCAAATTTTTAATCGAATTTCTTTCATTTCAAAAATGTTGCGCCACA
>NW_007441848.1:0-412 GCF_000475195.1 Diaphorina citri
TTATTACTATTGTAATAATAAAGGAAGGACGGACTAAAAAAATCTATGCTTAGGTTCTAGGATATACTCACAGTGGCTGGATCTTCTAGAGGTTGATCCAATTCTGCCTGTCTCAGAAACACATTGCCCCTGCTGATCCTCCACAACATTCGCTCAAATGCAGGTACGCGCTCTCTAGGTACTACCCCAGCCACAAATCTGCCGAAATCAGAAGAGAAATTATGGAATAAGTACTGTGCCCTATATCACCAAAGTATGGAAAAGTATTTACAATTCCATATTTCGAGCTAATTTGTCCAAATTCAAAATTCTGCTTTTCCATTGGCTGTTACACTTGAACACTTGTAAGATACTTTTCCATACTTTGGTGATATGAGGCACTGGGGGAAAAGGAGATATACACCGATAAATT
>NW_007441849.1:0-412 GCF_000475195.1 Diaphorina citri
GCATGGTTGCCTAGAGTCCCCTAGCAACAGGCAACCAGCAACAAGCAATCCGCCGCAGGTCGCTGTTGCCTGTTGCTATGTTAGGTTGCCCCAGTGTAAAGGTACCTTTACGGAAAACCTGTCAATTATTCCACAATTCCCCAACGCGCTGTTTTGACTTTTGACCCTGACCCAATTGTGTCACTAAAAAGTAGTGAAATTAATGATTTGTACTGCATGTTTGTTTATTTTTCACTATTTTCTTCTTCTTTTTTTTCACTATTTTCTATTTTTCTTCAAACAATCCCACTGGGACTCTGGTCTGTCAACCTGTCAGTTTGGATGTAAACAATTGTTGAAGAAACGTGGTGTGCGTCTTTTTGTTTGGACTTTGACGATTTGTTGTACCTACATGTACGATTGTACATACAAT
>NW_007441850.1:0-411 GCF_000475195.1 Diaphorina citri
TCGATGGTGGGATTCGAACCCGGGACCTTCTGCATGGCAAGCAAGCGCGTTACCACTGGACCAACCGTGCCCCCATTTCTTTGTCATTTATTTCCATTTCATTTTGTAGGTATTTAGTATGGTGCGTCAACGTCAACACAAAAATAAATGGTATACACGGTGTTCAACCTAAAATGTGCCCCATGAGGGAAATTTCTAAATAAAAACTTACCAAAAGGTGCCAAAAAAAGAATTGCACTTTTTTTTTTAATCTTACTTATTTTAAATGAAATTTTGTGCAGATATAATTTTTGAAAACCATTTTTATTTGAGTTTAATAGGAAAAAGTTATGACCAATGGGGCACAACCAAATGACAATTTTTTTCGAGGTAGAGTCCTATTCCGATGTAAAAGTACCCAAAAAGTGCATT
>NW_007441851.1:0-411 GCF_000475195.1 Diaphorina citri
CTCTCTCTCTCTCTCTCTCTCTCTCTCTCTCTCTCTCTCTCTCTCTCTCTCTCTCTCTCTCTCTCTCTCTTTATCTTTCCTCTCTTCCTCCTCGCTCTCTCCTCCATTCTCTCTGTCTTACTTTCCCTTTCTGTCTTCCTCATTCTCCCCCTTGTTTCCCTCTCTTTCTATCTTCTTTACACTATCCTTCTTCTTCGCCTTTCTTTCCCTTTCTCTCTATTTCTTTCTTTCTCATTCGTTTTCCATGTTTGTCTCCTTTTCCTCTCTCTCCTCCTTCTCCTCCTTCCCCTCTCCCCTTTACCTCTTACTCTTTCTCACACCCCTTCCACTCCCCCTCTCTCTCCCACTCTACTTCTCCCTGTCTCTCTCTCTCTCCCTCTCTCTCTCTCTCTCTCTCTCTCTCCCCCCCCT
>NW_007441852.1:0-411 GCF_000475195.1 Diaphorina citri
CTTTAAACAAAACAAATAACTAGACTCTTTAAACAGGACAAATAGGTAGGTAACTAAACTCTTTAAACAAAACAAATAGCTAGACTCTTTAAACAAAACAAATAGCTAGACTCTTTAAACAAAACAAATAACTAGACTCTTTGAACAAAACAAATAGCTAGACTCTTTAAACAAGACAAATAGGTAGGTAACTAAACTCTTTAAACAAAACAAATAACTAGACTCTTTAAACAGGACAAATAGGTAGGTAACTAAACTCTTTAAACAAAACAAATAACTAGACTCTTTAAACAAGACAAAGAGGTAACTAGACTCTCTTTTTTAAAAAAAACGAGCTGGGCCCGTCCCTCCGGGAATTATTTAGCCCGTAGTTTATTCGATCAGTACCTATGTACCTACCTAATTTGTTTA
>NW_007441853.1:0-411 GCF_000475195.1 Diaphorina citri
GTCAACAAGTAGTTAATGTTGCAGGACAGAGGATAATGTTTATACAACCTTGTCATCTTGTTTATTGAAGGATAAGGACACCAAAGTCTGTAATCCCTTATAGAAGAATAGGGAGAGAGTAGCTTTTAGAATAGCATAGACTGGATAGAGTGAGTATGTACCTTTTGTTTATATTGCAAAGATGAGTACAAACTGCATATACCTAAATATGTACAAAATAGCTTTTGTTAATATACTGCAAAAAGCCCCTTTTACCAGTGGCGTAGCGTGGTCTAAATTCAAGTGTAGGGCGTGTAGGGCTCATGCATAGTTCTACCAAGTCCCATCACAGTATAGGTACATGCCATTAATATTTATGGGCATTAGAGTGAACTTTTGAGTTGTATGGCCGCCATACACGCCATACATACA
>NW_007441854.1:0-411 GCF_000475195.1 Diaphorina citri
AGACAGTAAAGCAAATAGGTATCATTAAAGATTATTTTTCTGATATTTGGTACCTACAAGTGAAATATATTTTTCAAGATGTATTATTATTTATTTAAACATGACGCGTTTAAAATGTTGTTTTATATTGTTTGAAATTCTATTTTATTTGTTTCTCTTTTTCTTAAAAATAATAATTCTCTTAGTGTTCTTTGGCAATGCTGCTCAGAAGCCTTTAAGTCCTAGACTGGGAAATTAGAGAGATTTGCTTTCAAGAGATATTCCATCCCATAAGTCAGTCCTTTATATTTAGCTTGTTTATAGTATTACCTAATTTATTTTATTTTTTTATCTACTTCTTGTAATGTCATTGATTAAAAGCTAGATTTACTGTAGCTGTACATCTTGCATATCGCTTACATTCGATTAGGC
>NW_007441855.1:0-411 GCF_000475195.1 Diaphorina citri
TTTTTCACTATCACTGTTGTTCAGCTTATTTGAAGGTTTATTTTGAGAAAAAAATTCATTTGGCTTATTTTCTCGTGAAAGAGATGCGTCAGTCTTTAATGAAAATTTCGACCAAAGTGTTCGAATCTATTCGAGGTCAAAATATTTGGTATGGATGGGTGGTGTGTGTGGGAGGTGTGCATGGAGGGTAAGGGTGGTGTGCATGGAGGGGATGAATGGTGTGCATGAGGGGGATGGGTGGTGTGCATGGATTGTATGTGTGGTGTGAATGGAGGGGATGAATGGTGTGCATGAGTGGAGTGCATTACATTATGATTATTCAGGTTGTATAGGAAAGCATCTCTGTAAGACGGGAAATTACCGGGCGCATATTCATAATATGGTATGTCACCTTGGTGAGGTAGGGGGGGG
>NW_007441856.1:0-411 GCF_000475195.1 Diaphorina citri
ATGATAAGGATCCGCATATCCTGGTAGCATTGTGATGCCCAGGTCTGCCAAACTAGTATCATTGAGTTTCCTGAAACAGAGGGAGGTAATCAGTATAAGTATATCGTATAAATATATCACGAAAATCCCACTGAGGCTTAGCTGTAGGGGCAAATAGTCCTAAAAGTTGGGTTAAGCTTATACAAATCTACGATGTGCCCACTTTCCTCCTCACTTCCACAGAAGTGAGCTGAATGTAAATCCGGCATGAAAAGTAGCAAAGATGATAGATAAATAGGAGAAGGAGGAGGAGGTCAAGGATAAGAGGGAGGAGGAGGAGGAGGAAGAAAAGATAGTAAGAAGGAAACTATATTAGGAGTATAAATACGAGGAAAGAAATACGAAGAAAATTTTGGCATCGAGTTGGGAAAA
>NW_007441857.1:0-411 GCF_000475195.1 Diaphorina citri
ATATTTCAACGGGTTACTTTCTGGTGTTCTCGTGTTGACCCAGCACCTAAATGGGAAGTATATTGTGTCTCTTCTCGCTCATCTGCTGAGAGGCATACTACGGGATGGGCATGCTACGACACAGACCACAAGCGTCTAATGTAGCAGTTGTTTCATCGCTACGAAATAAAAACGGCGGTGAAACACTCATCTTTTTTTTTACTTTCTTTTTTTTAAATTCTCAAATCTCATCTGAAAAGTGTAAAAAACTACACGATTTTTCCCTTGCTTTCCCGCCTAATACTACTCTCTTTTTTCCACTGGCATACACACACCGTGCAGGAGGCATCATTATTCACAAATTTTCCAATAAACAAATGTGTAAAGTTTTTTCACCGAGAGAGAGAGAGAAATTCAAATCGTGATTGGTGA
>NW_007441858.1:0-411 GCF_000475195.1 Diaphorina citri
ACCTTGAACTGTTCATGCAGTCTATCAATATCATCCTTGACGTGTTGTATCAACTGAGTCTGATATTCACGAATAGCACCACGGATATGTGGTCGTACAAACAATGCATTGAATCGAGAGAAGATACGAAACATTTCATTAGCATTCTTAGCTGTACCTAGCTGATCACGAAGATGTGCAGTGATACGAGATTCAACCTGAAATATAAACACGATATAATCAGCTGGGAATGAACATTAAATTTAAATTGAACTTGGAATAAAGTTGAAGTAATCTTATTGATTGATTTCAAATTCTTGAAAGATTTGTTAAAATTCAAACCCAGCACCTCCAGGTTGAGACAATATTTACTACTTACCCGGTCTATACGTTCTTCATATCTAGCCACTGCAGCCTCCCAGGATTCTTCTC
>NW_007441859.1:0-411 GCF_000475195.1 Diaphorina citri
TTATTATTTTTTTTTTTTTTTACAAACTACCTCTATCTATTTTCCTATGTACAACATATACGTATACCTACTTTCACTTTAATTCTTTGAAGAAATAGTTCCCGTCTAAAGCCAAATTGTAATAATTTCTTTCAACTTCGGAATCATGAAAGGGTTAACTGTGTAATATTAATTTTAATTGAAAATATAAAATTTAGTCCCTCAGCAGCAGGTAAAAAAAACCCATTTTAGAGACGAGAGCGGAAAATGTTTCATTTCGAATTAAGAATTTCTTCTTTTTTTTAGTTAGAAGGGAGCTCACTGCGAACGAAATTTTATTTTAATTTTCAACAGAATTAGAAATAATTAACAACTAATTAGATGAGAGAGCAAAGAATCTGCAAATGTCTTCGCTATTATTAAATCAGAGGG
>NW_007441860.1:0-411 GCF_000475195.1 Diaphorina citri
GGATTATAAAAATTTTATATTTTTAACTGAAGATACTTGAACTGACAGTTAAAACTGATCGTGAATGGCTGGCCTAAAGGGGATTTAGCTAAAAAGTTATCTACGGGTTCTTTAGCAAAGAAAAACAAACGGTCTTCAACAACAGCCGTATATCTCGGTCACTTCAAACTCCCCATCTGATAAGCACATGAACTGAGCGTGACATTTCAAAATCAACACACAGAGGTCCTCACTTGTCCTCGTACCACAAAAAATGACAAAAACACACACAAACCTACCAAACAGATATCCACTAGAATCCAGATGATGTATTAAAAAACGTCAAATACACCAACCAAACTCACTTGCCAAGCGAATCCACAAACACTAACGTCACACTAAATCTTCTCAAAGCTTGAACTGATTTCTTAA
>NW_007441861.1:0-411 GCF_000475195.1 Diaphorina citri
AAAACTTTCAACTATATCTTTCGGAGTCACGTGATGTGATGATAGTGTGTTTCCACCTTGAGGTTTGTTCTCGGAACGGCTGACTTTGTCCTATCCTCTGTCTTCGTACTCCTCTTTTTGCTTTCGGGACTATTAGATCTTAGCAGTTACAGTTCCCTCTGTCAAACCACCTCTTCCTCTTCTTCTTCCTCCTCCTCCTCTTTCTCCTCCTATTTCTTTTTCTTCTTCAAGTTCTCTTTTCTTTTTTCCCCAGGTGTCCTTCCTCAAACTCAACTACAATTTCCCGGGCATCCAGATCAACAACGAAACGGAAATCATTGTCGACAACTACTGTCTCTCCTACGACCAAATCAGTCTGTTCACCTTCAAAGAACACCTCATCAATGGGACAATGTGCGCGGGCGAAGTCCC
>NW_007441862.1:0-411 GCF_000475195.1 Diaphorina citri
TTCTCTTTTTTCTTTCTTTTTTGCTTTCTATTTTCTTCGTGAATTAAAGATTAGGTTTTAACTCTGGCTTCGCCCTTCCTTCTCTCTCTCTCTCTCTCTCCACTTCTTCTTTCCCTCTCCCTCTCTCTCTTCATCTTCACTTTTCTTTCTATCCCTCCTTCCTTTTCTTCTCCTTCCACCTCCCTTTTGTTTTGAATAGGATTTAATCGTAGCAGGTTAAATTTACCACCTGCCACTTGCTGAGGTATAAAAGTAGAAATAGAAATTTAAGATGCGGGTAAAAGCAAAGAAGGAGAAGTGGAGGAGGAGGAGGAGGAGGAGGAGAAGAAAGGACGATGAAAGAATTTAAAATGAAGTGTGGGAAAATCTGTACTTTATAGGTAGGTATATCCATGAATATGAAATTTCCGA
>NW_007441863.1:0-411 GCF_000475195.1 Diaphorina citri
TTAGTCCGTCCTTCCTTTATTATTACAATAGTAATAAAAAGGTATAAGGGACGGACTATTGTATTCGCTTCGGTGCCTGCCACTCTGTCGGTCGGTCTGTCTGTCTGTCCCCATAGAAGGACTTATCCAAACCTGTATAATATGTAAAAATATAGAACTTTTTAATCATGTCCATTTAATTTGACATAATTTTTCACTCATCACTTCTCTTCTTCTCTCCAGGGTGCCGCCAAACTTCTGGTCGATATGTACACTCAACTCCGACAGCGGGATGGTAACTCAAGTTCCAAAGCTACTTGGCGCATTACAACTCGACAGCTTGAGTCTCTGATTCGTCTGTCGGAAGCCATGGCTAAGATGGAGTGTTTGGATGAGGTAAGAGGGGGGGGGGGGGGGGCCTTAGGTTTTGGG
>NW_007441865.1:0-411 GCF_000475195.1 Diaphorina citri
AAAAAAAAAAAAAAAAAAAAAAAAATGTCGCGGAAAACGGTTAGAGAGTCACCAGATATCTATGATTCTTTATCTCAAAGGTTTTGGACTTCTTATAAATAATACATCTGAAGAAGCTCCATCACCATCTTTTTACAGAATTTTTTCAACAGTCAAGTTTACCCACCTATTCGCTGCTAAACTTTTGTGTCTGTGGTAATGCTATTAGAACAAAGAGACTATCCATTTTACATTCACAGATCCAGATTACATGAAATTTAATAAATTCTATACATTTCGTAATGCACTCAAAGCCACCGCCTCGCATACCATAATGAATCCTAAAAGTAAATCCCATATCTGGATTCACAATTCAGTTGTTTGATAGACAAAGTAAAGTTAATAGCTATCCATAATAAATGTATTTCCAAT
>NW_007441866.1:0-411 GCF_000475195.1 Diaphorina citri
TCCAAACATGTTCATCATATCTTTCTAGCATGCACAGTTTTTGTATAGCAGCTCGAGTCCACGAACTTAATAGCCACAGCCACACCTCGTATACAGTACAAAATTAATCATACGAATAAAAAAGGAATAATACACTTTAGTTTATCCTAAATATACGAAGTGCGAGTCCTAAATATATACAGCCCCTTGTGTTACTGACTGACTGACTCACTGACTCACTCACTCATACTAATTCTAACCCACTTCTAGACGTGCTAGGAAGATGCGGTTTTCACCATTGGATTTTTTATTTTTTGTACATACCTGGAAAAATCGGAAAATCCCGAAATTCCCAACCGTTCCCGAGATATTGACGTTTTTTAGTCCCCCCCATAAGAAATACACAGGGAACAAGGTTTGAGGCCAGCAAAA
>NW_007441867.1:0-411 GCF_000475195.1 Diaphorina citri
TGTCTTCCTTCTCTCTTCAATTTCGGGACGATAAGACCATAGCAGTTACAGTTCCCTCTGTCAAACCTCTCAAAAAAACTCGTATGTAAAATAGGTACCAACCTCATAAAGCACACATCCTAGGGACCAAACATCGCTGGGGAAGGAGTACTTGAGCTCCTTAAGGCGTTCTGGACTCATATAGTAAGGAGTACCCAGGAAGGAGTCTACAGATGATGTTTTGACACTCATAGAGCGAGAAAAGCCAAGGTCCCCTAGTTTGATACGATTGTGAGCACTCAGGAAGATGTTGGATGGCTTGATGTCTGTGGAGAGAGAAGAATCGGATTAACATGGTGTAGTGGTCTGCCTCGGTGGTGTAGTGGTCAAGGCGCTCGCCTGGTAAACAGGAGGGCGTGGGTTCAATCCCAG
>NW_007441868.1:0-411 GCF_000475195.1 Diaphorina citri
ACAGGCAGAATTTGATACGATTCGAACGAAACTTGAAAATGATGCAGACCTATGTTGATTTTTGGGAAACAATTATTTTTAAAAAAAAGTCACTTATATTATTTTTTAATTTGCTGGCTATTTCCTTGTCCATCTCTCTTTCTTCCTTCTATTTTCATTCTTTCTTTTTCGAGCTCCTTTTTGTGTTTAACCTAACCCTATGATAACACTGGTCAGCGCTCATTTGTGAAAGCTTCATTTTTGCATTTAACCTAACCCTATAATAACACTGGTCACTGCTCATTTGTGACAGCTCCTTGTAGTAGCAATTTTCTATTGACGTGACTTCTGAAGAAGTACCCATTCTATTCCATTATCTGTTTCTGCCTACATTCTCTTTTGTTCTTTTCTTTATTCTTCTTCGCCTTTTCC
>NW_007441869.1:0-411 GCF_000475195.1 Diaphorina citri
AAAAAATAATAATAATAAAATTGAGTTGTATTTTCAGCTCTCATGGTGTAGTCGCCTTGCACGCGGGAGACCCGGGTTTGATTCCCAGCGAGGTCAAAAAATTTGGCAAATTGCCAACGTGTTGGAGTTGGCAAATTGACCTCAGTATTCACTTTTCCGGAAAGAAAATACATTTTTACAGGTGTATTTTTCTTAGGGATGTTTTTCCAGTGCTGTCCTAGATTTCCATTGTTCTATGTCCTAGATGCTCTGAACCCCTCTTTGAAAGAATCAGTCACTCAAATGTTCTTGTTTCACTCAATTATTTATTAACGCTCTGAATCAAAATGTTCTTCCCCCAGGTACAACTGTGTTGGACAAAATGTCTCACACGATCATAACAGCTCTGACCTGTGTCGAACTGCCTCGAAC
>NW_007441870.1:0-411 GCF_000475195.1 Diaphorina citri
GGGGGGGGAGGGCAGATATTCTGGTATGCACTGAGGTATTTGTACTCACGCCACAAACGAAACTTTTGTTTCATAACTCAAGTATGAAATAAAAAGAGGCGAAGAAGAAGAAGAGGAGGAGGAGAAACAAGGCAGGCAGAGAAAAAGAAGAATGAAAAGCAGGAGGAAGAGACGGAGAAAGGAGCCGGGAAAGAAGAAGAAGAAAAAAAAGAAAAAGAGGAGGAGGAGGAGGAGGAGGAGGAGAAGAGGAGGAGGAGGAGGAGGAGGAGAAACAAGGCAGGAAGAGAAAAAGAAGAATGAAAAGCAGGAGGAAGAGACAGAGAAAGGAGCCGGGAAAGAAGAAGAAAAAGAAGAAGAAGAAGAAGAAGAAGAAGAAGAAGAAGAAGAAGAAGAAGAAGAAGAAGAAGAAGA
>NW_007441871.1:0-411 GCF_000475195.1 Diaphorina citri
ATTTCAAGTCTCTAGCTCTTACCGTTCTCGAGATATTTTGTTTACAGACAGACAGAAGGAGGGACAGACAGACAGACAGACACACGGACCAATGGCTGAAACTTTGGATTTAAGCTCTAGGGACCTCAAAACGTGTTTTGGCACTAACAACTGATCATCGCAAATTCGACCCGAGTACATTACTTTCCTTCCTATAGGATAAGAAAAACAAGAGGAGCTACCAGATGCTACACGTAGAATCTCTACAAAAGAGCACAGGTTGAAAGCTAAGGAGAACAGACGGGGATTACGAGTTCACAGTTAAACAAAAAAGTAAACGTCAACTGACAGGAAAACGTGGGAAAGGAAAAAAAAAGTGGAAAGCGAACGGCAACGAAGCAAGAGACAAGGGCAAATAAAAAAAGACACCGA
>NW_007441872.1:0-411 GCF_000475195.1 Diaphorina citri
CATTCGAAATTTTTAGTCTAATGCATAACTTCCATTTGAAATCACCCTTCCAATGATTCGGATCTTCCCAATTTTTTTTACGTCCCCGCTGGGATTCGAACCACAGTCCGCTCGGTTTCAGTCTCAGCAACTGTTCTACTGGTACTAAGAGTAAAATGTGTTTCCTCTCCCACAGGACTGAAGTTCCAGAGTCCCCCCCATCCCAAGTAATTCATCCTCAAGTTGTCTACCAGATGCCAAAGAATACTCAAGTCTATGTAGTAGCCAATGGAGGCCCTACCAACAACAACAATACGCCTAGTAAGTATTTGAGCCATATCCGCGAAAACAATAATTCCTATCGCGCTTGCCTTGTAAGCGCTGGGAGGCGCGTTCCATTCCCGCCTGGGGCGAACTTTATCCTAAACAGAT
>NW_007441873.1:0-411 GCF_000475195.1 Diaphorina citri
TCCTACAACAACTAAATGCATCACAAGTCGTCCAACAACAACAAAATGCATCACAAGTCATCCAACTACACCTTGTCCAACTACAACATCAACTGAATCCTCTACAACTTGTGCTACAACAACAAAACCTACTACAGTTTCTACTACAACAACTAAGGCCACTACAACTTCTGCCACAACGACAAAACCTACTACAGTTTCTACTACAACAACGAAAGCTACTACAACTTCTTCTACAACAACTAAGGCTACTACAACTGAGTGTACAACAACATGTCTAACAGCGCAGTCTACAAAGGATGATGATGATTGTGTCAGTGATCACAGTTCTTCGATCAACAGCGATGAATCAAAACTGATTGAATATTGGAAAGAAGTATTGTAATCTGAAGAAACTATTTCCTTTTGTTG
>NW_007441874.1:0-411 GCF_000475195.1 Diaphorina citri
TTATTTTTTTATTTGTATGACTTTTTTTTTCCAACCCATTCAAATTTGCCAAAAAATTCAACATATCTGACCTGCCATTACCACTATACGAACTTCAAGGTAAAAGAGAAGTTGTACTTAATAAATGAATACACAAATTTGAAATGAAACGAAATACTTGTTTAATAAACTGTTAATAACAAATAAAAAAGGTAAAATTAAAATTGTAGAAAAATAGGTATGTACGATATATTAACTTCAAAGTCCTAACCAACTGTTCTTCTCTTTTTTTTTTTGGACGGTCCAGGCTCCAAATCATCACTTGGGCCTGGTCGGGGAACGGTGGACATAGGGACGGCCGCTGCATCATGCACCAAGGTGACGACTGCAATCAGAACATTATACTTATGAGAACCATTGTCAGGGTAGTGA
>NW_007441875.1:0-411 GCF_000475195.1 Diaphorina citri
CGAGCGATGATAAATATGATGATCGAGGAAATAAAATAAAAGACTTGTAATACTGTGATACCCCACAAAGTTGTGAAAAAGATTCATGTTTTGATTTCTACCAGATCACACCGATGGATCCCACTGATTTGGTGGCACGTGTGATGTGAACGGTGGGAAGTACCTGCAGTTAGATTATGGACTTCTCTTCATAGGAATCTTGAAAGTTCCTAGACACACAACGTGTGGAAACATTCAAGACCTCTCTAGTGAAATATCTTTCAGGCTCACAGTGAAAAAATTAGACACCGAAGCGAATACAATAGTCCGTCCCTTATACCTTATTATTACTATTGTAATAATAAAAGAAGGACGGACTAAAAAGTGTGAAGAATTTTCCTTTTTCCATATCTCCGTCACATGTAGGCTTTT
>NW_007441876.1:0-411 GCF_000475195.1 Diaphorina citri
CTCGAGAGAAGGAAGGTAGGATGGGAGAGAAAGGCAGCCGTTCCGAGAACGAACATTATAAGTTCAGAATAAAATCTGCAACGGACGGGGGAATCGAACCCGTGACCTACCTCAACTAGGTTTAGCTATTCGTTCGTCAAACGAACCTTCTACCGTTCAACCACGGCAAAAGAAGTATTACAATTAAATACATACCCTCTTTTGTAGTCAAGCTCTCTCTCTCCCTCTCTTTCGTTTCTCTCTCTCTCCCTCTCCTATCCTCTCTCTCTGTTTGTTCCGTTTTCCCTGTCGACTTGTTTCCTTTGTATCACACCAGCTGAATAATATAGTGGACCTTGGCAATAATATGCATGTATATCCAACACCACACACCAACCGAACAAAAAAATTCCATTCACAATACTTATCCTG
>NW_007441877.1:0-411 GCF_000475195.1 Diaphorina citri
TATGCAAAAAAATGAGTTTTTTTGTGATAATTTAAATAAAAAGGGTTGAAATTTTGAAGAGGGCGGCTGTGGTTTTGTACTTTTGAGCTGAATAATTTCTCTAAGAATAAAAATATCATGTCGACGACACGACGTACATGTCCGTTCTCGGAACGGCTGGCTTTCTCCAATCCTGTCTTCTTTCTCTCTTATGTCTCTTCAATTTGGGGAGGATAAGCCCTTAGCAGTTACAGTTCCCTCTGTCAAACCTTTAAAAAGAACTCTATTTTATTTTATTTTTTTTTAATCATAAAAGCCTTTATTGATAAAATGATAATAACTACATAATAATTGTGGATGGCAATATTCAGGTAGGTACCTATAACTCCCACCACGAAATAAGAGATGACCGAAAATGCGGAATGTGTAAAG
>NW_007441878.1:0-411 GCF_000475195.1 Diaphorina citri
TACTACTACTAACTCTGTATACTCGGATACTATTGATGTCACTTCGGGCTGTATACAGGGTGGACATCTGTCAGGCGTTCTGTTTCTCTGTTTTGTCAATGATATAGTTTCAGTTCTATCACCTGATGTTAGGGGTTGGCTGTTTGCTGACGACTTTAAAATAGCTATAAGGGTTCGAGGCCCGGAGAGTGTCCTCCAGCTACGAGAAGTACTTCAAGGTCTACATCGCTGGTGTCTTGACAACCTTATGGAACTGAATACTGATAAATGTAAGGTGATGAGTTTTTACACCAAAAAGAATCCTATAATTGCCCAGTATTCCATTAATAACGTAGTCCTTGAAAGAGTTGACCAAATTAAAGATTTAGGAGTAACAATGGAGAAGAATTTAAAATTTAACACCCATTATAA
>NW_007441879.1:0-411 GCF_000475195.1 Diaphorina citri
CTGAGTCATCTGACGCGTCAGACAGTTGCCAGGCTCTCCTTCCTTCACTCCCTTTCTCCTCCTCCCTACCTTCTTCCTTGTCTCTCTCTCCCCTTCTCAACTTCCTCCACTCTTCTTTCTCTCCTCGATATCTCCTCCCCACTCTTCGCCTTCTAAGTGTGAAGGAAATAATGATGGTAGGAAGAAAGAGGGATGGTATGGTTGGGAAAGCAGGGGAGAGAGAGAATTAGGGATGCTAAGAAAGGGAAGCAGAGAAAGTTCGTGAGAAATAGGGATGGTTGGAGTAGGAGTGAGTGAGGGTTGTGCCGTTCCTGTATATCTCACAGGAATAAATGGGGAAGAAACGTGTACAGTCCATAGGCGTCTCATTAATAATAATGATGGTATGAGGGTTTAATGCCCTTTGAAAAT
>NW_007441880.1:0-411 GCF_000475195.1 Diaphorina citri
CACCCATCACACACGCACACCACACCCATCGCACACACCCACCCACCACACATCCATCACACACACCAGCCACCACACCCATCACACGCACACCACATGAAAAAATCTTATTAATAAGAGAGGTTTTCTGTTTGTTTGTCTCTAAGAGGTTGGCGTCTAAACGGTAAGTCGTAGAAACTTGAAATCTTGTACACAGGTTCATATTTTTATGGCGGTGGTTATAGACTAGTAAAAAAATATAGGTCATCGCGACAAATTTCAACTTCCAGGCCAAAATGTGACCCAAAGTCGGCCAAAAATTTCGAATTTCTTGAATAACTCGCGAACGACTTCAGGAAATTTTAACCTAGCCTATAACCACCGCCATAAAAATATGAACCTGTGTACAAAATTTCAAGTTTCTACGACTTA
>NW_007441881.1:0-411 GCF_000475195.1 Diaphorina citri
ACTTTTATCCAAAGGCTGGAAATGTACAGTGCAAAAACATCGTTGTTTTGAAAAATAAAATAAAATCACCTACCTACACAGGTAGGTAACCTATTAGGTATTTACATAGGTAATAATCATCACTATGAGGTAGGTAAAAAAGTAGGTATAGTTATCTGTTTCTACACAATACCAAGTAAATAATATTAGGTACACAGCAATTATTTACAGATCAAGCTAGGTATAACTCCACCGTGTCCCAAAAATAAATGATAAACACCAATAATATGTATAAAATAGTATACTTGAATTTCATATGATACACAGTCAAAGTTTCAGGTTCTGAGGTTTTATTCTAATGTACAACTGATATGCACAAGGCTAATGCAATGATCACTAGAATCTTGATAGAGAAGGTAGTTTGGACACCTG
>NW_007441882.1:0-411 GCF_000475195.1 Diaphorina citri
TCCAACTTCTTGGCTGTAATGCAATACAAAAGAAATTCAGCTAAATCAGGTATGCTTAGAGCTTTGAGTGCGACAACTGAGGCACCAACTTGGTCAATGAATGATTGATACAGAGCCCTAGATTCTGCTTTAATAGGTTTAAAGTTAAGAATCTGTTCAATATAAGCTCCTGCTAAAGACCTCTTATCCTCGTATCTTTCTACCAAGGATTTCCAGATGATATCATAATTACTGCCTACAGCAGGAATACCCGCACACACCGACAAAGCTGATCCTTTCAGACGGGAAACTAAATAGTGTATCTTTTGTTCATTTGACAGAACCTTACTTGCATGAATCAAACTATTGAAAGTTTCATAGAACAGAGTCCAATTTTGTAGGTTGCCATCAAAGTAAGGCAAATCCAACACT
>NW_007441883.1:0-411 GCF_000475195.1 Diaphorina citri
CACGAAAATGGCCACATGTGGCCCGTGGGCCGCTCGTTGGAAACCCCTGTGTTAGACATACTAAGGTATGCTATTCATGGAGTGAAGAATTTGCGAGGAATGTCAGTAGGTAATACATTTTATTGAGTACCTACCATGTTACCTACATATACTACCTATACCAGCGGTTCTCAAACTTTTTTCACGAGCGTACCCCCACCACTATCATAATGAGTACCGGTTCTAACCACACTCAGTACCTTTTTGAACTGTACACTGTACTGCATTGATAAGAACAAAGAAGCCCAAATTCAAAATTTGCTCTTGTTATTATTATTATTATTTTTTACTTTATTCTATTACTACAGTATAGCGGAGCTATAGGTACTAGTAATGAAAGTATTGCAATCGGTCCAAATTTTCAAAATCGGG
>NW_007441884.1:0-411 GCF_000475195.1 Diaphorina citri
CTACCTACTTAGGTTTATACCTAGGTTTTTATAGGCCTAACCTCTAACATCCTTTTATCTTATTTTTAATTATTTTTTATTTTTGAAGAGGTTCTATAGAGGGAGCTGTAACGTCTTATCATCCCGAAATCGAAGAAAGAAGGAAGACAGGATAGGAGGAAGGCAGCCGTTCTGAGAACGAACTTTGTTCGCTCAGGATAAAATCCACCCGGGCGGGAATCAAACCCGCGGCCTAGCTCTTACAAGGCAGACGCTCTACCAACCAAGAAGCTAACCAGACTGGCACTAAGGTTTTTACTGACGGAAGTTTTACTCTCGATTCGAAGACAATCTATAGGAGAAAGCCAGTCGTTCTGAGAACGAACTTTATTCGCTCAGGATAAAATCCACCCGGGCGGGAATCAAACCCGC
>NW_007441885.1:0-411 GCF_000475195.1 Diaphorina citri
GATTTTACTGACAAACTTGAATCTTGTCAAAAAGTTGGTTCCTTGGTATACTGCGCTTCAGTGCTTAATTCCAAACACTAAAATCACACTCTGAGGCTTAGGTGTAGGGGCAAACAGCCCTAAAGGATGAGTTAAGCTTCTACGAATCTACGATGCCTCGGCATAGAATTGGATCATCAACTTAAGAGTCCGAAATCGAACACACTACACAAGTGTGGTTGGTCCTTCACGGATATGTAGTAATTTGTTGTATACTCGTTTACAGGTGACTGACTATAACTGACAATAATATGTTGTATACTTCGTTTACAGGTGGCTACAAGCAAGATGCACCTGTTCACCATCATACAAGTCCTGTGTCTGATCGTACTGTGGATAGTCAAGTCTTCTTCCATCTCCCTGGCCTTCCCC
>NW_007441886.1:0-411 GCF_000475195.1 Diaphorina citri
GCAGAGTTCTTGGATCGGGCCACACTTTGGGAGAAAAAGCTGTACAATGTTGATCACAATCTACGGAATCTAAACCAAGTTCAGCGGAAATGGGTCTACTTGGAACCGATTTTTGGTAAATATTATTGTTTTAATGATTTTGTGAAGTAGATACCTGCATGTGTGGTGTGAATGCCAACTTCTAATATGTATCTTTGTTCTCTTGTAGGAAATGGAAAGTTGGAAATTGAAAAGTCAAGGTTTTCCAAAGTGGACAAAGATTTACGATACATTCTCAATCAAATCTGTGCCTCCGAAAAACGAGTGATCACTCTACATCGCATACAGAATATCAACGTTATGCTCGACACAATGATTCAGCAGTTGACTCAGTGCCAGAAAAGTCTGAATGAGTATTTGGAAAAGAAGAGA
>NW_007441887.1:0-411 GCF_000475195.1 Diaphorina citri
ATCTAATACTTCATTTATAGATTTTTCGAAGCTAAACCCATCCTTTAGGGCTGTTTGCCCCAAAACCTAAGTCTCAGATTGGGCTTCATACATAAAAACTATTATTAGGTAATCTCTCTCTCTCTCCCCCCCTCTCTCTCTCTCTCATTATTTTTAAATATTTTTATTTTTACTTGGAAAAGCGGTCTGTCTGACAGACCTAGGTTTGAGATACATGGCTCTGAATCTTTTCCCATCATACACTTTCAGATTGTCTGATAGACCACGGTCTGTAGCGTGAGTGGTGGGCATTACAGTTCCTTCCATAAAATAATCTAACCGTCAACCTTGGAGGGAACCACTATAGGGAGCGTTGAGAACATGTTGACTCTATCTTGATAAAGTCCTCCTATTAGACAATGACTCGACAGA
>NW_007441888.1:0-411 GCF_000475195.1 Diaphorina citri
TTCATTACCTCTGAACTGAAATAAGGATAAATTCTTCTTCCAAGTATCAGTGTCATGTCTTTCATTTGTAAATTCCACATTTGTGTCTTGTGACTTCATTTCCTACTTTGAGCATTTGGTGAACCCAAAATCAATAATCTTTTCTAATCAACTTGCGTACAAAATTCGTTGACGTTTACACTAATCAAAAAGTTCAAGACACCCAAAAAATTATGAAAATGGCGTGGCAGCCGCAAGAAGAAGGACTTATTCAAATTCTGCAGCTTCTGAAAGAATCACAATCCCCTGACAACTTGATCCAGAGAGCAGTGCAACATGTATCCTTTACATACCTACCTACCTATTACACAACTTTTGTACTAACTCTCCTAGAAGTCCAGTTATTAGTTTCCGTTCAGTCCCTCAAGATCT
>NW_007441889.1:0-411 GCF_000475195.1 Diaphorina citri
AATGAGGAGTCCCGCTGTCGAGTAAATACTGCTCACGAACAACATGGTTTGGTCTTACTGAAATGAGAACCCACAACGATCTTTCAGATTCAGAATAGAATGGAATATACCTTGTTTAGTTTATCCTCCTGGGGTTGGATTGAAAAGTCCCTTCACCCCCGCAGTCTGAACAAGGTCTCATATATTTTAATATATTATTTGGAACATACCTATATTACAATAAAATTAGAGTAAACAAACACACTGGATTCACTATCGATTTCACACTTACCACTTCTCAGATTTTCAGTCCAATCAGCAAAACATTTCTGCAAAATTCAGTCGTGCTTGGTAGTAGTCAATCAGTAGATCCAAAAAGAATTTAGTTAGACCACTAGAACAATCACTTTAACTACATTATAAGTAGGTCCC
>NW_007441890.1:0-411 GCF_000475195.1 Diaphorina citri
ATGGGAAAAAAAGAGAGTAAGTTTTTTTTTTTTTTTTTACTATGAATAAAATTACTTGTGGTGAAGCTGAGAGCCTCTTCACAACTTTTTGTGGATATAACAGTATTACTAAGAGCCAGGTAGGTATTCTATCAATGCTATAAATCTTTATTTTTACTCTGACCAAAAGAAATCAAGTAGTACTTAAATTAACATAAAACTTGTATAGCCTTGCTATACCTACTTCAGTAAAAGAAAATAATAATAATAATAATAAAAAAAACATAATAAGAATAAATGAGAGCCTCTTCACAACTTTTTGTAGGTAGGTAGTACAAAACAAAGGGGGGGGGGATAAATAAGAAAAAGGAAAGAAAAAAATCCTTGTTACCTTCAATCTACCCGACTCCAATCTCAGAAGGCAGTAGTCAA
>NW_007441891.1:0-411 GCF_000475195.1 Diaphorina citri
GAAAACTTCATTTCGTGTTAATATAGGCCGGGCGGTGCTTCGAACTCTTGACGTTCGCGCACCTCCCGGCACGCTTGATCCACCTTGTGAATATTGTACATGTGCAGTCTAAAAAAATCTCCTTCAATATAAACGAACACAGAGACCCACAGACAGAATCATGAGTCATCATGTCATCAAGCATAGCACACTCTGAAATGAAGGTTTATTAATGTCCCCATCTTATTAAAGATGCTCAGAGGGTCCTCTCTGTATCTTGACTGAGTTACTCATGAACTCATCAGAGCAGTAGAGAGCGGTTACTCACTCGAATTCACCAGTATTTGGGATTTGAGACACGGCTTATACTTGGAACTGCTGATGATAGATCATATAAATCGTCGTTCTGGAAACAAAGATGTGTATCAGAAT
>NW_007441892.1:0-411 GCF_000475195.1 Diaphorina citri
ACGCACTACCGACCAAACTAACAAGGCTGGCAGGAAGACCTCTTGAATACAAAGTTGAAATTTTCTTTTAGGTAGTTATAGGTACCCTATGCCAACTATTCCCTACAAGCCTCCTACAACCAATCAACTATTGTTGTGGTAAATTTACAATATTATTGAGGACAAAATTCCATTCTTCGATTGAGTTGAGATCAATCTCACGTCCACCTGTTTACCATACAAGTGCCGTGATCACAAAACCGTATATGGCGGTATAGTAAAATTGCATTCCCAACTACATATAAGAGACCTTACTTACAACTAAAGTCAAAAACTAAAGTAAAGTCCAGAACTATATTTCTTTCTTTACACTCTCCTATCCTTACAAATCCTTCTACAATTGGGAACTTTTAGCGAGACCGAAAGACAATG
>NW_007441893.1:0-411 GCF_000475195.1 Diaphorina citri
AGTATGCTATTAGCCCACAAGAGGAGTAAATCTTAGGATAAGATCCTCAGAGAGAAGATAAGTAACATTTAAAATTTCAGACCTTTGTATCAACTGGTGTTCAAAATTTTGACGTGATTTTCCAGTTGTTTCCTTGTAAAATATGATTAACTATCAGGCTATTGATGGTGGTCTCAGGATCCAGGTTGAATAACCACTTACTATTTTCAGTAATTGGTTGAATGGTAGAGATTGCCCCAACCATGCTTTTTTGCAGCATGCTTCACATGTTGCCTCAGTATAATAGCACCTTAAAAGTACACGTATGGATAAATTTCGAACAATACCTCCTCTATTTCCTCCTCCATCTCTTTCTCATCCACTCATCCTCAGTTCTCCTCCCGAAGAGCTTTGTAACATGTTACATGAAAC
>NW_007441894.1:0-411 GCF_000475195.1 Diaphorina citri
CTGGAGTAGGTACATTTTTATTATTATTATTTTTTCAAGTTTTCTAACAGAGAAATCCAGGATTTCTATTAATATTAAAAGATGATTGATAAAAATAGAGAAAATAGTTTGTTTATCATTAATGTTATGGTACAATTGTAAAGAAATTATTGAAATTGAGGGAATTAAATCTAAACAGAAATATGGAAAAAGTTTGACCCCGCCTGGTATTGAACCCGGGACCTCTAGCTTGCAAGCCTAGTGTCTTACCCATTCGGTCACTAAGGTTGTTTTAGACTTTCGAAATTTAAAAAAAAAGTCTGCCAACGATACGTGGTGTTTCCAGGCAGTCATCCATCCAAGTACCATCCACGCCCGACGGTGCTTAACTTCAGTGATCGAACGAGAACTGGTGTATTCAACGTGGTATGA
>NW_007441895.1:0-411 GCF_000475195.1 Diaphorina citri
AACAGGGCGTGTTTTTCTTGTGATAGAATCTGACACGATTGCCCTCTTTCTAAAGACCATTGTCTTGTGTTGATCAAGTACCTAAGAGCCCATTCCCATTTGTCGGGAGTTTCAACCAATCTTTTTCCGAATGTCCTGTAGGCAATGTGCTTACTTTAGTGGGAACACTCACATTAGCTGCACATGGCACAATTTATTTCCGAACGACAAGTGGGAACGGGCTCTAAGGAGTGATATTTTGTCTATTTCTATTCTTGTCCTTAAGGACTCAGAGATGTCCAGGTGTACTCTTACGACACTAAACCGTAAGGTCCAGTATAGCAGTTTTCTTATAATGGTCCACTTGTAAAGTGAGATGTTATTGAAGTAGGAGATGAAGAATAATAAAGATTAATGTTCTATATTTTTTAA
>NW_007441896.1:0-411 GCF_000475195.1 Diaphorina citri
GGTCGAAAATTCAATTTTTATTTTCCGTCAGAGCCCTGAACTCTGACGTCAGACTTCAGGAGATGCGCAGAAATGCATCCGCACAAACAGATTTGTGTTGCCTGTGAGGGAGCTTTGCTCGGGACATTTAATGTGACGTCATCGCGTGCGGGAGCGTATGCCGTGACGTCAGAGTTCAAGATTTACCGGTATTTTTTAAATCGATTTATCTCGGGATCTAGAAGTCGTGGAAGATTGAAACATCACCCATGTAAGCGCAACTGCTCTATTATACACTTGGTTACTGGTAGTTACAATCACCGTGCTAATGACTAGTAAGTAGTCAGTACAAAAAGTAAAACCTGAAACCCTCACATTCTGTTTGTTTTGCAGCTCCCGATTTCAGTGAGAGTGAAGACTTAGTGGCCAAAT
>NW_007441897.1:0-411 GCF_000475195.1 Diaphorina citri
TTTTTTTACTGTTTCGCTATGTGCTTCTAATTCGTATTGAGTAAGTAAGTAAAAAAAAGTATTAAGTATTACGTACTGCATAGACTATGTAAAGTAAATAACTATCACATAAATAGGTACATATTGGGTATATAGGTATTAAGCACAGTAAATAAATAGATACTACTACATGTAAATAAATTACATTGTATGCTTTATGTTCATGATTCAATCAGTGTGATTGTTTCGGTAGTTAGGTAGTTAGGTCGGTAGTTTGTTTGAGACTTTTTACTACCTTATTATTTTTACTACCCACCTATGTAAATGTTTATGTAGGTAATTGCATAAAATTAATGCGTTTAAACATAATCCAAATAAAAAATAATAATAATAATAATAATAATAAATAAAAATAAAATAAAAAAAGAAGTT
>NW_007441898.1:0-411 GCF_000475195.1 Diaphorina citri
AAATGGGAGCACCCTACCCTACACCCTAACTCCTGAATACCTACTGTGGTTTCAGACAAAAGGGAGGGAGATAGAGAAAGAGGGAGGAAGGAGGGAATCAGAAGGGAGAAAGGAGGGACATAACTTTCCGAAAGCATTTCGTTTGCCATTTATATAATACTTTTCGGAAAAAGGCTCTCCCTAATTACGTTTATTTTGAAAACAGATAAAACTTTTTTTACTGCCTGATTCTGTTTGTTCATACAGGGTTCCTCATGTGAGAGGCAGCCTTGATGTAAGATCATAACGTCAGTGTTGATTCTGGTAAATCCGCTACGATTTTTTTCTTGCGATGCTTACCATCCATTTTGTATGAAAAATCGTTCGCGTGGAAGTGAAATGGAGTAAAATATCTGTGAAAATCTGAAAATC
>NW_007441899.1:0-411 GCF_000475195.1 Diaphorina citri
AAATAGAGATAAAAAAGGGAAAATAGATGTAAGGGAGGGAGGGAGAAAATAGACATGAAAGAGAGGCCTGTGGGAGGGAGGAATGAAACAGGAGCCAAGGACTTACAGGCGTCAGATAACTTTTTTTTTTGAAGGGACAAAAAATTGTCTTGTTTACCTTAACGATTCTTCCCTCTTTCCCTCATAGAAAATCCCCCATTTTCCCACTTCAGAGGAAACAAGCTGGGTCCGTCCCTCCGGGAATTTTTTAGCCCGTAGTTTATTCGATCGTGGGGAAAGAAAATTAGTACCTACCTATGTACATATGTATGTACCTACCTATTTTATAGGTCAACCAGGTTTGGATAAGTCCTTCTATGGGGACAGACACACAGACAGACGACACCGAAGCGAATACAATAGTCCGTCCCT
>NW_007441900.1:0-411 GCF_000475195.1 Diaphorina citri
ATCCTTTAAATCACTACATGAGTTATACAACGAAACCAGACCAAATCACTAAGCAGCCCAAAACACGTGTTTCGTCCTTCCTATCACCCGTTTTACATAGGACAGGGTGGGGTGAAGGTTGTGTTTTTTCCGTTTTCTCAAAAAGTGCCCGCGAACCTTTACCCCACTGCGAATCTTTGCCCCACCCTACCCTACTTGTCTAACACCTTATATACGAGTAATAGGTACAAATATCACAGGAATAATAGCAATTAAGATCAACGAATCACAGGTGCTACTTACGCTTTTCTTTCCATTTCATGCTAGCTTCGAGAAAAAACGCAGAAATCATAGCTTCTGGGACACCCTGTATATGTATTTCACCTACCTGGCTATGTTATTTATTATTTATGCAATTTTATGTATGAGAGT
>NW_007441901.1:0-411 GCF_000475195.1 Diaphorina citri
GCTGCTATGGAATGCTCGAATTAGCTCGAATGTACTTAATGTGAGCCTTTGGAAACAAAACTTTACAAGAGAACTGGGGAACTTTTCACAAAAAAGGACAATGTAGACATTTTAATTTTGTTTTATATGTTCGTTCTTGGGAAACAAATGAAATTGGACTGGGTCCAAACGATTGCGGATTTGCGAAAGATAGAAACACATATGGAAGATGATGCATCGTCAGAACTAGAAATACACTCGAGGAAAAACTAAAAGTCTGAAAGACAGCAAAGAACAAACTATATCAAGTCAAAAAATTACGTTTCATTTGATAGTGGACAAACATACCCTCAGGCATAGGTAGGTACGTCACTTAAGTGGACATGAGAGAATCTCTTTCGCAAATTAGACTGGATCCCAAACTTACTCCCT
>NW_007441902.1:0-411 GCF_000475195.1 Diaphorina citri
GGAATTTCTGGATTTTTGACCAAGAAAGTCTCGACTATTTATTAAAGTTTTTTTTTTTTTTACTTCTGGAATTTTACATTTTACATCTCGGATTTTTACAAACAGGGAGGGATCTCTACAGGGTGTCAAATAAGTCTAAACATCTCTATACATAAAAATCAGAAAATATAGTAAAAATAAAAAAAATATGTATATAATGACAGTAGGTAATGAACAGTGGGCAATATTGAATCTCATTCCCTCTTATACAGCATGGCTCAGAAGTCCTAGTCAGACCCCTTGTAACTTTTGAACGGCTTGAAATATTGAAAATGTTTTGTTCTAAAGAAAGGAAAATTCAATGGTGATATCAAAATCCCGGTTCGAACCCCGGAAGTGGCACTTTTTGTATGAAAGTTATCATTTCTCGCG
>NW_007441903.1:0-411 GCF_000475195.1 Diaphorina citri
CAGTTACAGTTCCCTCTGTCAAACCTCTTAAAAAAAAAAAAAGATTGTCCTGGCTCGAATCGAACCCGCGACGTAGCACTTACAAGACAAGACGCGCTACCCTAGGAGCTAATTACAACATATTAGGGTATTCTTTTTAGAATGATTTCCAAAGTTTGAAACCCACAATTTTGTTCTGAAATTGGTGATTTTCTGATAAAGGCCATAGAATTAATTTATATCCTTCCACGATCCACAATTAATGTACAGTTCTGAAGTAGGATCCTAACTTCCTACTTCCTAAATCAATTTTTAACAAGTTTTGCCTCCGAATCTCCGACGTAAGAGGATTTAGCTGAAGATTGAGTGATTTTTTGATTTGGATTTGGCCAATTGGGTGGGTTTTTAGTCCGTCCTTCCTTTATTATTACT
>NW_007441904.1:0-411 GCF_000475195.1 Diaphorina citri
GTTAATCTCGCTTAATTACCTTCCACTCAAGGGTCCATTACTTTTATTATTATTTTCACTGGACAGACTAAACCTACATACTGAGTAGGTATATTTCCCTGTCTACATACCGAGGTACATTGATACCTACATTACCTACATAGGTAATACCTACCTATTAAATCTATCATCCGGTAGGCAGGTACATATTTAACTACGCACCTCGTTATAACAAATTATTCCTAGTTATGTACCTACCTACATATTAAATTGTAGGTAATACTGTCAATAAAAAAAATGGAATTGGCGTGAATTGGTAAACTGGCATTAGAAAAGTAGACCTCACACCTCCGTCATTAGAAAGCAGAAATATGCATTGCAGGTGCATAACTAGATTATAACATTATGTACTTCGATACTATTGTATACTTG
>NW_007441905.1:0-411 GCF_000475195.1 Diaphorina citri
GAGAGAGAGAGAGAGAGAGAGAGAAAGGGAGATCATTAGGAGTGGGAGTCACGTTTCATATGTTGAAAGTTGAAACAGAGAAAGACAGAGACAGAGGGAGAGGAGGGGGGAAAGAGATAAAATAATAAAAAAACAAGACCTAAGAAGGTTGAAAAAGATGACAAAAGAAGAACGAGAAAGAAAAAGCAGAAGAAGAAGAAGAGAAAGAAGGAGAAGAAGAAAAAGAAGAAGAAAGAGAAGAAGAAGAAGCAGAAGAAGAAAGAGAAGAAGAAAGAGAAGAAGAAGAAAGAGAAGAAGAAGAAGAAAGAGAAGAAGAAGAAATAGGAGAAGAAAAAGAACTAGAGGGAAGGAAAAGAAAGGAGAAAGAGACAATAATACCACGTAAATCTACGAAGGTTGGAAAAGATGACA
>NW_007441906.1:0-411 GCF_000475195.1 Diaphorina citri
TTATTATGGCGTTGAGATTTTAATGGTAACATGAAAATATTTTTAGTGAGCTTTTATGTCATAGACGGTGTAATATTTATTAATATGTGACTTGTCAGATTGTCAGAAGGTTTATTAAAGGCCAGAAACCTCGAAAAGATCATAATAACTTAACTAGAAGTTAATGAACTGTAGAACAATGCCATATAAAGGGCCAGAGATCCTGAGTGGAGTCAGTGCAGTGATGCCATACGTACGATAATTTTGACACGCTCATATTACAATCTCGGCAAAAAAATATCTGGCAACACTGGGCCAGAGTTGGCTTAGTGGGGCTTAATGACCGATACAGATTTTTTTCTATGAGTGCTGAAAATCGTATCGATCAAGGATGCCTCTTCCTAGGAGGATGAATAGTGTGAAAACGGTGAG
>NW_007441907.1:0-411 GCF_000475195.1 Diaphorina citri
TTTAATCTGTTTATACATCTGAATCTTTGTACGTTCATGGGCCCATGTGTTTATGAATAGCAGATTTATTTGGAATCAGTAAATTATTGAGAATCAGTTGTTCAATAACTTTGTGGTAGTTATGCCACATCCACCAATTCTCCTTTGTACCTAACACAAAACAGTGTTAGTTATGCCACATCCACCAATTCTCCTTTGTACCTAACACAAAACAGTGGTAGTTTTAGCACATCCACCAATTCTTACCTAATGTAAAACAGTGGGAGTTTTAGCACATCCACCAATTCTTACCTAATGTAAAACAGTGGGAGTTTTGGCACATCCACTAATTTTCTACAGAAGAGTATAAAGAAGAATAAATCCAGTCCTTATAAATAATTCTTTAGAAAGGGATGATGAAAAATGACAATC
>NW_007441908.1:0-411 GCF_000475195.1 Diaphorina citri
GCCTTTTTTTTTTCTTACAATTACCTGAGTATCCGGCCAAGAATTGCCGGAGGAGCCCCGTCGGAGCTTCAACCATTATGCAGTTTCTCCTCTGAATTTCTGATTCACAAAAAAGTACCTACTTGATATTGGATCACATTTGTCGAAATATTCACTTATATTTACAGGTATTTATGTCTCATAGTCTCATTTCTAATAGCAGTTTTTATTTCCGCACTTTCCGGATCCCATTTGATTTAATGTTAAATTGTTTCACCCTCGAAAAACGACTTTCTAAAAAACAACCATCACTTTCTAAAAACTTTGAAAAATTCTCGAAAATTTCTGAAAAATCTCGACAAAAATATGTACCTATCTTGTCTATTTGTTTGATTGATTGCTTGTTCGTTTTTTTTTTTTTTTTTTTTTTTT
>NW_007441909.1:0-411 GCF_000475195.1 Diaphorina citri
GAAATTTGGTATGTAGTTCACAAATGTGACAAGGATGCAACACAAAACGTTTGGTTAAAATAGGTGCTGCGGTTGGCGCTGTTTTGACCGCTTTTTGGCGGGTTTCAGCTATACTGACTAAACGGTTAGAGATATTGTAAATGTTACAACAGAACACCCAAATAAGCACCATTCAATAGGATAAGGAAAGTCGTGTGATGTTCACAACAGATTATTTTTTTCTTTTTTTTAGGTTTAATAGAGAGAATTGTAACAACGGAGGTCTTATAGTTCCGAAAGCGAAGACAGAAGGAGGACAGGATAAGAGAAAGCCAGCCGTTCCGAGAACGAACCTTATCTGTATGGGTTTAGGCCCGTCGCTGCGCGTCGCATATTGGAAGCGTAGTCGAGCGACTAAAAGTTCTGAAAAAC
>NW_007441910.1:0-411 GCF_000475195.1 Diaphorina citri
CTTATGTTAATGGTGATGGCTAATGGTGATTGGCTCAAGATAGCCCCAAGGCGCGGACCAAGTATCCAAACGTTACGTCTTCTTATTGATAGTTCATTGCCCCTTCAAGTTCAGAACTTTGAAACTTCCAAATATTATCGTAACTCTTGTGTTAGGATGAGTTCTCTGAGGAGAGTATTCCTTTGTTTAGTAGCCAACGGCTATGTAAGAAATGGGGAAGAATCTTTGCTTACGAGTAGGTTCGTAAGGAGAGGAAACTTTTGAGTCCAGAAAGCCTGGTGAGGGTAGATAAACCACATCATATTTTCATAGTTTCCATGAGCTGATGGTTTGTACCAGCACTACTAGCACTAGAGATTCTGCCGTTCATTAGTCACGAGGATGATTTCAAGGTGGTATTTTCTTTTGGCT
>NW_007441911.1:0-411 GCF_000475195.1 Diaphorina citri
TTATTTGCAGGTATTCTTTGCTCGGGATATGTCCAATATGGTCCAGAGTGCATATTGCATAACTTGTGAAGGGGTGAGAGGGAGAAGTTGGTATGTGTTCCGTAGGCAGCAATCCGGTCGGTGAGAATTCCTGAAAACAGAGAGAAAAACTTGTTATTGTTGATGTTTTATTTTTTCTTTAGCCCTCAGTACGGCTGCAAGCGACCTGTCTAGGTACTCACATTGACCCAACCTCACCCAACCTGAGTGCACTGAGAAAAAAAATAGTGACAGGGTGCCAAAAAGAGGAAGAACTCTATTATTGGGTTACTTCCCCTGATTTAGGCTGTTGGAAATGCTATATGTATTATAGTGTCGAGCTTCCCGATATAGGATTACATACTAGCAGAGTCCCGGAACTCAGTCACTCGA
>NW_007441912.1:0-411 GCF_000475195.1 Diaphorina citri
TTTTTTTTTTTTTTTTTTTTTTTTTTTTAATATGTAAAATATTTTATCCTTACCTAATAACTGACCTCACCTTCCAACATCGTCCCTGAATGCTCGTTCTATTTTATAATATTTAACCTCTGTATATCGTACAAGAGGCCTTCTTTTGCTTCGAACAAAGAGAAACAATGAAAAAGGACATTTTAATTATTTGAGGCATGCTGAAAAGTGTACGTACGTACACAGAGGAAAATTAAAGAAAAAATAACATAGAAATGAGTTTTTCGAATTTTACCGAACGTAAATATTTCCCTCGCTAGGGGGACGAAAGTTAAAAACAGCCCACTTTGGTACGGTCGGAAATAGCTACCATTGCTGTTTTTTTGTTTTGTTTTTTCGTTTTTGTTTTTTTTGTTTTTTTTTTTTTTTTTT
>NW_007441913.1:0-411 GCF_000475195.1 Diaphorina citri
GCTCTAGTCTTGATTTTAAATCATTACATGAAAGTAAAATCGAAAAATCAAATCAAGAATAATAATAAACTGAATATGTATTAAACAAATTAGGTAGGTACCTACATCTTAGGTACTGACCTTTGTAGGTACAATGTACTTTCATGTATTTTATGTGCAAATAAAACGTACATTCTATTCTACTGATTTTCTTTAACCACGATCGAATAAACTACGGACAAAAAAAATCCCGGAGTAAGTCCAGCACGTTTTCTTTCAGATGCCTGATTTAGACATTATTACTTTCTATTTTGCCACGAGGTCCATTTTCTTCTTCTTTCTTTCTTCTGCTTATCCTTCTTCTCTTCTCTTCGACTTCTTCTTCTTCTCCTCCCCCCCTCCCCCTTCTTTCGTTGCTCCAGCTTTTTTTCC
>NW_007441914.1:0-411 GCF_000475195.1 Diaphorina citri
CGGATTACGAATATTATCTCCAGGTGGAAGAAAGATGTTTTATGATGGAGAGGACGATTGAGTAGCTATCTATTTGAACCAGTAGAGATTAGAAACCAAAGTAAAAAGAACACAGACGACACCGAAGCGAATACAATAGTCCGTCCACTAGGTATACCTTTTTATTACTATTGTAATAATAAAGGAAGGGAAGGACGGACTAAAAACCATAGAATTAGTAAAGGTAGCTCTTGGACCTCTTAGTAATGCTGTGACACACACGAAAATTGTGAAGAACTCTCAGCTCCACCACGAATAATTCAACGTCTACAAAATAGAAAACCCAAAACAGAAACAATAAAAGACACCCAATTGACACCCAAACTAATACCAAAATGGAAACATGGAAATGAAAGGAGACAATAATAATAC
>NW_007441915.1:0-411 GCF_000475195.1 Diaphorina citri
GGAGTGCAAGCAATAAGTTGACAAAGTTTCATAGCAATCGGATGAGCGGTTTGGCCAGGTATAAAGTTCGAACAAACAAACACACACACACACATTCATTTTTATATATTAGATGTTTTTCTGCACTCATTTTTTTTTTTTTGTTCAATGGCATCTCACTGTGTCGCCAATTAGCTAATATAGCAATAACATAGAAGGAGGTACTACTTGACTACCTTTAATAGAAATCAATGCAATATTCTTTTCCTTTACTATCTGACTGTAAATGCCCGCCATTCACGCTCAGAGCGCGGTCTTACGGATCTGGGTCTGTCATAGCGTCTGAAGGTGAATAAGGTTGAGACCTAGGTCTGTGAGACTGCGGTCTGTCATAGCGTCTGAACGTGTGTGGCGGAAAAAGGTTGAGACCTA
>NW_007441916.1:0-411 GCF_000475195.1 Diaphorina citri
GAGGATAAAATTCCATACCTCGGCTGGGATTGAACCCACGCCCTCCTGTTTACCAGGCGAGCGCCTTGACCACTACTACCTACCACCGAGGTAGGTAGTACAATTGTGGCTCTCTGAACAAAGATTAGTTTATCTTTAAGAATTAATTATCCTTGAATTTACTCATTTTATTACAAAAGGACACTTCTTCTGCTTACTAGATACATAAGTAAGTAATCTATTTAGCCTAAGATCGAATCCCAACACATACATAAGGTAGGTACCTACTACTTCTTACGCCACTGAAGTACAGATCTATGTAGGTGCCTACAGTAGGTACATAGGTATCTAGACTATCTAGTATAATTATAATGTTCATATTCCATATGGCTCATACAACACCCAGGTATCATACGTAATATGAGTGTCTGT
>NW_007441917.1:0-411 GCF_000475195.1 Diaphorina citri
CGATGGTGGGATTCGAACCCGGGACCTTCTGCATGGCAAGCAAGCGCGTTACCACTGGACCAACCGTGCCCCTAAATTATCAATGACGCACCTGCCTTGGCACCTGTCCTTTTCTCTCTTGGATTTTGGGACGATCAGATCTTAGCAATTACAGTTCCCTGTGTCAAAACTCTAAAAAAATCTACTTAGGAAAGGAATATTTTGTTAGGCATTTAAATGCTTGTCACAAATTCCCCGCTCAATTTTCTACGCTGAATTTCATGACTTGACTTGGACTCGAACTGGACCTCCAGTGACCACCGTTCTGACCAGTACACCACTGAAATTGGTTTTTTCTTTTTAAGAGGTTTAATACCTATAGGGAACTGTAACTGCAAAGGTCTTATCGTCCCGAAATCGAAGGAGAAAACC
>NW_007441918.1:0-411 GCF_000475195.1 Diaphorina citri
AAAAAAAAAAAAAAAAAAGCAGAATACAAAATGATAATTATGGAAAAAACACAACAGGGTTTATACGCTTTACCCGGAATGAAATTCCATACCTATTCCATGACTTTTCCAGACCATTTCCATGAATTTTCCAAAAAATTGGGGGGCGGAGGTACTTAAAAATCAGTTAGATTACCCCTTAAATAAAATATGCAATATGCAGAGCATCAAGGGATATGAGGGGAAATGCGCCGCAGGCCGTTTTTCGGAAATACGTGATATTTAATTTGGATATTTTCAATTTTTGACTGGGTGGCTTATTACATGACTTTTCCAGGTTTTCTTTAAATTTTTACGATTTTCCATGACTTTTTGGCCGATTTTCAGATTCCATGACTTTTCCAGTTTTTCCAGGTCGCGTATAAACCCTGC
>NW_007441919.1:0-411 GCF_000475195.1 Diaphorina citri
TTTGATGAAATTGGATCTTGAAAAAGTTCGTCCAGTTCAGACTTATGTCGCGTATGGTACAGGTGGGCCAATAAATGGGTGGGCGAATAAATGGTACACTTACCTTCTACTTGTCTATGCCAATCCATGAAGAAGCATGGATGATGGAAATTTTAGTGCCTTACACGCCCTACACTTGAATTTAGACCACGCTACGTCACTGTACATAGGTATCACGGAATATGTATTTATGAACTAAATCGAGTTTTCTTCTCCTGAAAAATGATTTGCGGAATAGGCGATGTTTCTTTCCGAGCGACTATATGAGTACTTAATTCTTTCTACCTACCTATTTACCTCTGTTTCTTCTTTTGTACGGTAATTCATAATTGAGGAGCTGGGTGCAAAAAGGGCAATAAATGAAAATCATCA
>NW_007441920.1:0-411 GCF_000475195.1 Diaphorina citri
CTAGAGAGGTGTTTTTGGTCCAGGATCCTACAGCGTGCAGGAAGTAACATTATCAAGGTGATCACAGTTATTGTTATTGTAATGTTTTAATATTCTGTGTAATTGGGTGCTCACTCTTTCTAGAACATGAAGCGGTATACATTAAATCGCGAGGGAGGGAAGTGAAATCAGGTGTTGATTTGAGCAATGATTTTTTGATCTGGAATGATTTGAATGCTGAATTCTATGATATTCTATTTTCTCAATGTACGAGTACCTATCAATATCATAATTTTATCTTAACATAAACTTATACATCGCATCGGTTTTACAAATATCATAACTTTGACGAGGAAACATTGTGGTTGTCTTGGACATAGCAGGTGTCCCTGTGATAACTTTACCAGTACTTCCAAATAGGTACAGGTACTA
>NW_007441921.1:0-411 GCF_000475195.1 Diaphorina citri
AAAAATGAATGGAAATTACATCAAGCAAGCATCAAATCCATGTAACACTTAAAACAAATAATATTAAAGAGAAGACAGATAGTGCTCTTCCTCCACACATACCAGGTCTGTTTCTAGGAAAGTAAAAAAGTGAAGGAAACTCAAAGATTCTAAAGACTTTGATTCCATTTTCAACATTTTCTCTAGAACTTTCAGTGATTTCATATCCAGCACGGATAAAAAGCTTCTACAACTTTCATGTGATTTCTATTGTTATCTTTCCGTATATTTTATAATAAATTTGATACCATTAGATGAGCACATGATGCTGATTTCCCTAGATGAGATCCTGTATTGACTGTTGATGAGTTCTGTCTTGTTCTGATGAGATGTATCATTAAACATGGGTGGCAACCTCTAGTAACCAGGAGT
>NW_007441922.1:0-411 GCF_000475195.1 Diaphorina citri
TTTTAAAGAAGGAGTAGGATCTCCTTAGAGCAAGTGTAGTATAGGATTTCTGGCTGGCTGATTGAGAGGCTGACGAAAAACGCCGACCCCATCACATGAACACTGGTAAAAGGCGAAGAAAAAGAAGAAGAAAAAGAAGAAGAAGAGGAGGAGGCCTTAACTTTTTATTTGGGCGCCAAATCAAAGTAGTCTTCACAGTTGCTCACTACCAATCCAAAGTAATGCAGCAAGTGTAGCCACCGTACCGTATGCCAATACTTACGAATTTCCTTCTCCATTTTCCTTAAACCATCCTTAAACCATTAGATCAAACTTTATTTACAAAATAAATCTTATACAAATGGTAGGTAACAAAATTTATAGGTACAAAATAGAGTTTAATCAAGGGTGGGGTTAACTCAACTTTCATCT
>NW_007441923.1:0-411 GCF_000475195.1 Diaphorina citri
AATGTCAACACAAAATAAGAGTAATAAATAAATAAGTACATACCTACTGAAGAACTGACCAAGTTGGGATTTTTTTTTCTCTCTCTTTTCAAACTTCAATTCTCACAAGACGAAAGAAACAAGTTCAATTGAACGATCAACGACAGAAAAAAAAATCTCGACAGAAACTTGGAACATGAAACTTTTTTCCTTTCAAGTTCCTCTCTCATATGACATGGAGGGTCAAGTAAAGTTCGGAATGCCTGCACAGACTCTGCAGAGCTTGATAAGTTCCATCAAAATCGAAAGATAATCTTATACCTACACTACAGTCCACCGAAATTGAATGAATACGAATGAAACTCAATCCATAGGTGTTGGCTCTGACCTATCAACTCGGAAATTGGTCAATTGCCGAAAAATGGTCCGGAA
>NW_007441924.1:0-411 GCF_000475195.1 Diaphorina citri
CTCTTTTCGTGAAATTTTCGAACATTCCAGAAGAATGTTTTCTGGTATATGTTAATGGGTGTTATTGACATGTTTATATGGTGTTTCTTTCTCCCCTGCATAGACAGTTCGGCGCATCTTATATCACAATGCAACGGAATTTTACTACAAATTTCACAGAAACTACCATCGATATTTTCTAATTATGTAATGATTTTGTTGAACTTGGATTTTTTTTTTCTGGTCTTCAAAGAAAGGTACTTCATTTTGATATTTAGGAGAGAGACAGAGAGAAATTCTTCTTCATGATTTTTCGTCTTATTTCCACGTTCCCCCCCCTTCTACCCTCTTCTTCCCCCTCCTGGCCTGATGGTCTGGAACATGTTTTTCTCCAAGAATAATTTTAGATATTTTTTTTTTTTTTTTGAGAGA
>NW_007441925.1:0-411 GCF_000475195.1 Diaphorina citri
TGGCAAGGAAAAAAGTAGGAACAAAAATAAGAAGAGGAAGAAGAAGAAAAAAGGGGGGGAAGAATAAGGAGAAGGAGAGGAGCAGGAGGAGAGAAAAGAGGAGAAGTACCTATATCAAGAAGGGATAAAAAAAAAGTTTCGTAGGAAGTTCTTTTTTTTTAATAAATGGGGACGCCAACACGAAAAATGTCCTGGGATGTTCGTAATAATTAGGTTCCACCGTATAACTACGAGCTGTAATTAACTGAAAATATAACGAGTATATAAATTACATATGTACTAATGTTGTTCAACTTTCACCGTATGAAATATTATCACTGGAAATTTCTGCGACGAGACTGCTTTCCCAAAAGAGAAGAAAATTCGATGTGACTCAGTTGTTTTGAAAAAAAAAAAAAAAATGTATTTCTT
>NW_007441926.1:0-411 GCF_000475195.1 Diaphorina citri
GAGGGGGTGGAGTGGGGTGGAAGGAAAGGAGGGGTAAAGAGGGGAGGTGTAGGTATAGGAATAGAGGGAAAGAGATAGAGACATGAGCCTCTCCCTCTCTCTTTTTCTCTAGTAAGTGTTATTTATTTATTGGACAACCTAAAATCCCAATTTTGAAACTGAACAGTGTTTTGGTTGCTTCTGCTGGGACTCCTCTCTCTCCTTCTCCCTCCCCCTTCTCTCCCTCTCCTCTTCTCTCCATTTTCCTCTTTCTCCTTTCTATCTAATCCATCTCTTTTCTATATCTTTCCCTCCGTGTCTCACGGAATAGAGAACTTTCTCTACCTTTCTCTCCCCCCTAACTTTCTATTTTTCTCCATCTATCTCCACTTCGTGTTTTCCATTTTCTTTGAATCCCACATAATTCCCGAA
>NW_007441927.1:0-411 GCF_000475195.1 Diaphorina citri
AAAGACGGAAATTTAGCTAGATAGAGCGACAGTTGAAGAGAAATAAAAAGAACCAAATCGTATACAAAGTACCACCCTAAAACAAACAACATAAAATCGTTAGCCTAGATTTGTCTTTCTCTTTGTACATCCACTACATTCAGAATATAATTGGTATTTGTTTTCCTCTTCCTTTTCCACTTTCTTCTCCTTCTCCTTCTCCTTGGAAAAAAAATGTTAAAAGAAAAGAAAATAAGAGAGAAAGAGAGAGAGAGAGAGGAGAGAACTTTATTTTTAGAATAATACTGAAATGCTGCGGGTATCTCGAAAGAAAGCTAGATGAGAGAGAGAGAGAGAGAGAGAGAGAGAGGAGAGAACTTTATTTTTAGAATAATACTGAAATGCTGCGGGTATCTCGAAAGAAAGCTAGAT
>NW_007441928.1:0-411 GCF_000475195.1 Diaphorina citri
TTCTGTTGTTACTTCTCTAATTCTTCCTTCTTTCTCTGCTCCTTCCTTCTGGTGTTTCTTGGCAGACTCTCCCTTTCTTTTCCTTTTCCCCTCATTTTGAAGTTTCTTCTCTAATTCTCCATTTCTTCCTTCTTTCTCTTCCTCCTCTATTCCCTCTCCTTTTTCTTTCCGTTCTTCTGCTCCTGATTTCTTTTCCTTAATTCTTCCTTCTTTTTCTCCCCTTCTCCTTCTTCCTGATGTTTCTTCATCAATTCTTACTCTCTCCTCTCTTCGTCTCTCATCCCTAAGTGAGTCTGTGCTTTCCCCGTCTTCTCCCTGCTTCTAGAGTTTTGCATACACGAGCGTTGACAAAGTTTTGCAAGTTTTCTACTTATTTGTCGAGTTTGTTTGGGTGCAACTTGTCTGGTTGTG
>NW_007441929.1:0-411 GCF_000475195.1 Diaphorina citri
AAAAAAAAAAAAAAAAAACAGACCAGTCCAAGGAAAAGATTCAAGACTTCTTTTCTAGAGAAAAAATTGGAAATACCTAAAAAGGCTCTCAATATTCATCTAAAAGAAAAAAAACCTTCAATTCGTTTATGTCCGTTAAAATTCAAAATCCAGAGCCGAAAGAATCTGAAGACTCCATCTGGGAGGCTCTCAAAATCAAGCTCGTACTTCGTACTGAACGTATGCTGAAGATATCAAATATCTCACGCATAACTGAATATGTTAAGGGTGGATACTCTGATATCCTAGCAAACCATCTGGACTCAAATGATTCTGCCCAATTATCACCAACCTGGTTGACCATAGCAGAAACACCCTTACACATCTGGCGTTTTTTTCTGATTCTCTCAAGTGTGGCAGAAATCAGATGAA
>NW_007441930.1:0-411 GCF_000475195.1 Diaphorina citri
TTAGAGCAATCTTGAGTATTTTTATTACCTTGTTTTTGCCATTTCATTAGTAACTCCAGTTTATTAAGGAATACGTATCTTTGCAAACATTTCTCGCTTGAGATGTTAAGGATCTCCATATCATGAATTCGTCACTGAATATCCCCACTTTTTTGTTGTTTTTTCTCCAAATTTTTCCTCTTCCCCCTTTTTTTGCCCTCTTGTATCAGTTCTCTCGCGACTTCTTTTTTCCATTCACATTTATGATGTTTAATTTTTCACAACTCTTAAAAACAGATTACATAATAATGGAATTTAATATTTTAAATTCTTTTTTGATACAAAAAACGATCCTTTTTTATATCACAATGTTTATTTATGATATTGTATTGTTTTGAATAAGTTATGTTCTTTTTGTCTCGCCTTTGCCAT
>NW_007441931.1:0-411 GCF_000475195.1 Diaphorina citri
AGAGAAGAGAGGAGGAAAGGGAGAGAGAGGGAGGGGGGAGAGAAAGGGGAGGAGAGAGGGAAGGGGGAAAGAGGAAAAGAGGGTGAGAGAGGAAAGAGAAAGAAGGAAGGAAGAGAGAGAGAGAGAGGAAGAGGGGGCGAGAGAGGAAAGAGAAGGAAGGAAGAGAGAGAGAGAGGGGGGGGAGAAGAAAGAGAAGAGGAGGGAGAGAAGTCAAAATATTTGCGAAATGCAAAGTTTCTATCTAACGGGAATAAGTCACTGGTCGTTACTCGCATGCACCTACTTTCTCTTTCAGGGCACATCGTTTTGCTGAGGGAATGTCTCTTCACTTAAAACTTATATACGTAGGAATAGGACTCTAGTTGTTAACCTCCTCTTTAAATAAAACACATTTAGAAGAAAAAAAAAAAA
>NW_007441932.1:0-411 GCF_000475195.1 Diaphorina citri
CGTTGCTCCCAAAAGTCCTACTTTCATCTTTGCCGGCGAAATTGACTTTTTTCACCGATCCTACCACAAATAAAATGGCATTAACACTACACCGACTTCACCACAAGTAAATTAGCATTAGGATTAAGAAGAACATTTATAATGTTATTTACCTATTATTCATAACTATGCCGCTAATGCCAGGGCCGTATTTAGAGGGGGCCGAGGGCCCCCCCCTCAAGCTCCATTTTTCTCCTTTATTGCACCGTCAGACTCCGAAAAATTGGGATTGAGGGGGCTCGGTCATCCCCACCCTTCGAGCTTCACTTTTCTCCTGTACTGTAGGCCAGACTTCGAAAATTTGTAGCATCCACCCCTTATTCCCTGGTTCATCACTGTGTTTGGACCCCCCCCCCCCCCCGAAAAATTTTT
>NW_007441933.1:0-411 GCF_000475195.1 Diaphorina citri
ACAAAAGTAAAAACAATGAACTATTTCAAAAACTATTTGAAACCGTTCCATTTACTACACACGTTGATCAAAGTTGAGGACAAAGATAATATGCAGCATGAATTAATGTCATGAAATTCACGAGCTGACTTCTGCGATCCAAGATACTCCAAATACCAAGGCAGACAGCCAGTCTGAGCTACTTTACAGAGACAAATTGAGCATACAATCGAACCCAAGACATTTCATGACATTACTATTATTCATGACATTCTGAAAGCTCTCAATGCATTGAGAAATAATCGATTAGCACTAACAATGAATTGAATAGAAGTTGCCACTTTGAAACCTTGGACATAAGTGACAAAGCCAGACTTGGACAATTCAAAGAATGGTAGATAGATGTTACAATGCTTCCAATAGACTTTGTCA
>NW_007441934.1:0-411 GCF_000475195.1 Diaphorina citri
ATGTCACATTTGGACGAAATTCCTCTAAGCTCCAGTGTGAATGAAAGTTCGCGCGAAAAAAATTCCAAAAAAAAAAATGTAAGGTCGTGACTTGAATCGTTGGTGAGCGAATTGAACTGTGTTCCGACACCTAATTTTTGATCAATTTCCAATCTGTATGTTTTAGATCCCTATGTTTAGAAAGTTGAATTTTCTTTCTCTAAATAGGATTAAGATAGATTGGGCATCCAATCATTCAATATTTATTTGTGCCAGGACCAAATAGTCATCCTCATTAGGACAGTTTGATCCTGATCTAATGGGAATGACAAGTAGTGATGACAGTATTGGAAGAGGAAAAGCTATGAAGAAGAATAGAAAGTTAAAGAACAAGAGAATATTCAAGTTGACAAAGTGTTTCGTGCATACAGC
>NW_007441935.1:0-411 GCF_000475195.1 Diaphorina citri
GATCTAGCAGACGGCGACCCTGATTGTAAGGGGGAATCTCACGAACAATGTCACAGTAGTCCGCGTCTAGGAGAGAGAAGCAATTGAACAGTTAGGTATTTAAAAATAAAATGAACATAAGCCAGTCTAGTCAGCTTGGAAGGTAGCTCTTTTGTTTCTACGCGTGTCATCCTAAACAGATAAAGTTAGTACTCGAAATGGCAGGCTTCCTCCTGATATTTACCTTCATTCTTCGATTTCGGGACGATTAGACCTCAGTAAATTGTTCAAGTCGAAACACACAACCTTGTACATTATCTTCTTCTTCTTCTTCACCTTTTCCCGTGTACAGACGGGGTCGGCGTTTTTCGTAAGCATCTTAATCAGCCCTAATTAAGGTGATGGCTTTGGTCTGACATTTGGTTTTGGCTA
>NW_007441936.1:0-411 GCF_000475195.1 Diaphorina citri
GAGACAGGATAGGAGGTTTTTCGCATAATTAATTCCCTAAAAGCTTTGTTTTATGCAAAAAGCTCTCTCACAGATTTACACAATTGCTTCTCCCGAGATATAAATGTGCTTGTGTTTCAGTGTACTGTGGTCGAAGGCTCTTAACCACGCCAAGGAGATCCTATACCCCTATACCGTCTATCTCCTTAACCTCTTAAACCTCCGATCCTTTGTCTAGTTTATCCCCACCCCTCTTAAACCTTCGTTAAACCTCACCGTACCTACATATCGTCTTACCTCGCTCTAACCTCGCAGAGTCTTTAGAGTAATTTACTCCTGTATTTACTTCTCCGTTATATTAAACTGACTGGAGGTTTTCTCGGGTGATTTATCACCTTGCTTTGTTTCTCACTATTGTGATGGGGTTTGGCT
>NW_007441937.1:0-411 GCF_000475195.1 Diaphorina citri
ATGGACCACTGAAGCAACGTTGCGCGTGGTTGGTTTTCGGACACTGTCAGCTTAGTAGGTACCTACCTATATTTATTAAATAGGTAGATAAATGGTACCTATTTTATTTTATATCTCTCAGACTATTTATTACGGTCTGTATTGTCTATTTTTACAACATTATAACCTTGCTCCTGGCAGTCCTAGAGTCCTAGCCTCTACGTATACCTATCAGAGCCACCTCAATCACCATTAAATATCACTGTGATAAAACATGTGGCATAGGTAGGTACATTGCTGGTATAAGCTATATAAATATACATAATTATCTAATTATCTAATATACCTACCTATTGGTACATAGGTTCACCAGTTATATCTAGGGGCCATTGTTACTAAACTTAGACAAGGGTCTTAGGGCGGGTGTAAATA
>NW_007441938.1:0-411 GCF_000475195.1 Diaphorina citri
TGATTTCATGAAACTTCTAATTGTTTCCCCGATGTATCTAATGAAGTCTCCATAATATCCGTATACCTAGGGGCTCAAGTATCTCTTTAATTAGGTAATAAATCATCCATTAAATAAATGGGAAATTTAATCACCTATGCGACCAGCCTAGCTTTGATTTTCACCCACGGTCAATTTTACAATACAATAAACAGATGAGGTTCGTTCTCGGAATGGCTGGCTTTGATTTAGAGACCATGAGACCTCCGTTGTTCGCTATACGTATCAAACCTTGAAAAATAAGGGGAAAAAAAACAACAACTGACAGTTCCAAGTATCCTACCCTATCAACTGCTCCACCCCTAGTTACTAGTTAGGTACCATTGTAGTGGATTCTGAAATTTAATTCATCTTCTCACTTCGAAATCCGAC
>NW_007441939.1:0-411 GCF_000475195.1 Diaphorina citri
TAAATCGGGAATATTCTGATGGACTTCTGACTGAAGATTCTAAAGCTGACTGACTGTAACAGTCAAGAATTTTAAAATGAGTTTAAGACTGAAAATTCTAATGCTTCATAGCTTCATACTATTTCATCTTATGATAATGAAATTACCTACAAACTTCAGGTAGGATTGAAGAGGATGCTTCTGTTTAACGGATTGAGGTCAAGGTAAAAAAAGCTCATTACTGCAAGTAATTCAACAATTCAATTAGAATCTGGTGTGAACATCACACGACTTTCCTTATCCTATTGAATGAAGCTTATTTGAGTGTTCTTTTACCATAATTTTTGCAATATGTCTAACCGTTTTGTCGCTATAGCTGAAAATCGCCAAAAAACGGTCGAAATCTGTCCAAAAGCGGTCAAAATACCGCCA
>NW_007441940.1:0-411 GCF_000475195.1 Diaphorina citri
CCCTTTGATGACATTTTCTGGACTTCTCCCAATTTATATGCAACCAGATTCTTCTTGCCTGTTGCTCCTCAGGGAGTTTTTGAATTTTCAAAGCGTTGTTTATGATATTTAACAAAGTCCAACTTTAAAGTGTCCAACTTTAAAATGTAAATTAAAAGCTGGGGATTCTGGAGAGGTCAAAACTCAAATGTTGTTGGAATCTACTATAGAAATGACCAAATTTCTCTCGAGATTTGTTATAGGTACTATTATTTACGAAGAAAATTAACAGAAGTTTTTGGGGTAAAATGAGGGAGGAGAAGAAGAAGAAGAAGAAGAAGAAAAAATGTAGGTACGAATAAGGATGACAGAGATTCTTTGATTTTTTAGTGGAGACGCCAAAATCACCCAAGGTTCCAGACTTTAATGTCT
>NW_007441941.1:0-411 GCF_000475195.1 Diaphorina citri
TATTTATTCCCTATTTTGTGCTTTTGTACCTAAATTTTGCCCTTTTTCTATTGTTTTATACGGAACTTCGATTATTTCAACTATACCCTCGGTCCCAATTAGTTGAAATAATCGAGGTTCTACTGTATATAGGGACATCATGGAAACGGTCTTTACCTATTAGGGTCCTACCTAGAATCGTAAAGGATTCTACGCAGGATTCTTGTATTGATAAGAATCCCCTCGTACACGCAATCCGCATTACATTCCTCCCCTTCCCCCCTTAATTCCCTTTTATTAGCATTTTTCCCCTCTCACCCATTATTTTCCTTCCTCCCCTTCCCCCCTTAATTTCCTTTTATTCGCATTTTTCCCCTCTCACCCATTATTTTCCCCTTCCACTTCTCTTGTTGTTTCTCATAACCACCTCCC
>NW_007441942.1:0-411 GCF_000475195.1 Diaphorina citri
AGCTCATTTTTGCGGCCCGCGAAGGCCCGCCTAAAAAAATGAACGGACATGAGAAATAACAGTAAATATACTAAATAAAATAATTAATGCATGAAAATTTTCATATTTATAAAAATTATCCTAGTTTACCTTACAAATTTCATAGTTAGTTTCTAATTCTAGGTACCATCAAACATCAAACGCAATGCTGTACCTAATATCATAGTGGCAAATAAAATTATATTATAATTACATTACACCAGGCCATCCCCCCGTGAGTTGTTTTTTGTGGCCCGCCAACTCTCTACCTTGGTCTCTTGCGGCCCTCGGGTGCCCTAAGGTTGGACAACCCTGTTTTAAACCTACATAGCTAAGATATAAAATGAACCCCAGTCATTATTATACAATATATATTTTATACCTATGTACATA
>NW_007441943.1:0-411 GCF_000475195.1 Diaphorina citri
AGGAGATATCAAAATGTCTTCGAGTGATATGTTCTGATAAATTAGTCCTAGGTTATAGAAGTTATACATGGACTCAAACATGGAGGAAGGTTCACGTAGGATGGTCACATACAAAGTGTCATCAGGTGACATTAGTTTTTTCATTTCTACCGGATCATATCTTGCATGATGAGCCAAAATGTTGTAGTCTCCTTTTACACTGCTAATATCATTTGGAATCATTTCTGGTTTGAAATGTTTCGGATGACCAAGATGGATTTTTTCCGGCAGGGCGAATTCCAAATGTCTCTCGATGCCATACCTCAGGAGAATGTTTTGAACAGTAGAACTTCCGCATTTGTGAGTTTTTATGAACATGATATTCTGTTTGGGTTTGGATTCGGTTAGTGCATCAGACAGAGGTAAACTGAT
>NW_007441944.1:0-411 GCF_000475195.1 Diaphorina citri
AAAAGGTTCAAGTTAAATGTGGATATTATGTTACTTTTCAACATCAACGTTTGAGGAGAATCCTCATTCAAAACATTGATGTTGAAATCCCCCATTATAATGATGTGCTCAAAGAACGGCATAGAATCTGATAATAATTCATCTATGCCGTTCAGATTGTGCACATCAGGGGGTTTGTACACCACTACAACCAATAACTTAATAGTGCGTAATGTCACTTGGACCGCCATGTACTCAGGGCCGGGGTTAGAGGGGGACGGCACACTCCGCGCCACGATCCTATGGGAAAGATCATCGCGCACATACGCCGCAACCCCTCCACCCCTTCTACCTTCCCTGTCATGACGCAACAGCACGTATCCTGGTATACGTACTATGTTGTCAGACAAAGAAGGCTTGAGCCATGATTCT
>NW_007441945.1:0-411 GCF_000475195.1 Diaphorina citri
ATTACCCGTCCTTTTTACTGAAAGAAGGGGGTTGGATGTCGATCGATAATATAGGTACCGTGCCGATTACAGATCCATATAACCACTAATCGTATGGTCAATTTAGATACTTTTTGAAGCTCCTCCAGTATTCTTTTTTGTCAACAAACACAAAAAGTTTCATCCAAATCGGTCGAACCGTTTCCTCGTGAAAAGAATTCAAAAACAGGTAGAACGGAAGTAGAATTAAGTCAATTTAGGTACTTTTTGAAGCTCCTCCAGTATTCTTTTTTCTCAACAAACACAAAAAGTTTCATCCAAATCGGTCGAACCGTTTCCTCGTGAAAAGAATTCAAAAACAGGTAGAACGGAAGTAGAATTAGAGATTACCTAATTAAGTACTTGGAAACAGACATGGTATTTCAGCCGTCT
>NW_007441946.1:0-411 GCF_000475195.1 Diaphorina citri
AATGCGTTCGCATTGGCAGCAGACTGAGCACCAGTGGATGGAACGTAGTAGCCACCAACAGGACTATCTAGACGAGAAATTGCGTTTGTATTGGCACTGGATTGAGCTGAACTTTGAGCACCATTATTTGGAACATAATATCCACCAATGGGTACATTTTGGCCAGTAACTGCATTGGCGTTGGCACTTGATTGAGCTACGCTTTGTGCTCCATTTTGTGGTACATAATATCCACCAAGAGGCACATCTTGACGAGAAATAGCATTAGCGTTTGCGCTGGATTGGGCTGTACTTTGAGCAACATGACTTGGCACATAATATCCACCAACAGGAGTGTCTTGGCGAGTAATTGCATTGGCACTAGATTGAGCCAAACTTTGAACACCATTATTTGGCACGTAATACCCTCCA
>NW_007441947.1:0-411 GCF_000475195.1 Diaphorina citri
GGAGGCTTTGTGAAGTTTATGTGGGAGTTAGGTCTATAGCGGTCTAACCATAAGGAAGAGATACGTATGAGGATAATAAAACTTCATATAACATTAGAGCGTTATGATAGTTAAAAAAAAAATAATAAAAATAAAAAAAAACTACCTATACAAATATACAGCTATATGTACCTATTTTTACCCACCTTAATTTTGTTGCATTATTTAGTTATGACACAAATCACAAGCCAATTAATTAGGTAACCATGTAGACACTTTACCTGTAAGAAAATGAAAAAAATTGATGGATTGGTAGAAAACTAAAGGAAGAAAAATTAAGTAAAAATTCTATTCTCAACGAAAAATCTGGGAAAAAAGACCTTCCTTGTTGAGAAGGCCGAGAAAAATGAAGGCCAGATAAGAATGGAGAAG
>NW_007441948.1:0-411 GCF_000475195.1 Diaphorina citri
TCCACACATAGTCGATCGATGTGAATAAAATACAAGGGACAACTATTTTCTAGTCGACTGACGGCCGTCAACTATGTGTGGACACAGCTTACTGCGATATTTTTTGTTTGCACCTCTACCAATTTCAGACCTTCACAGGTCTATGGAGAATTGGAGATGACGGAAATATTTATACTTTGTAGTACACCATCAGACAGCCATCTAATCCCACACCGTCACCCGTCCAGATACAAACCACGCACAACGTTGCTTGACTCCCTACCTCCTTTCCAGTCTTTTACCTCAGCAGTCGAAGATTTATGTCCAAAGTTAAAATAAGGGATTTGGCATTTTTTTTTTTTTCTTCACCCGAAGAAAAGCATTACGTTGGGCGTGGTTAACATTTGGATGGGTGACTGTCTGGATTCTTCG
>NW_007441949.1:0-411 GCF_000475195.1 Diaphorina citri
AGATGATCGCCAACGTTCGGACCGGACAGGCACCCTAAGAAGAAGACTCGGAAAGGCTGACTTTCTAAATCTAACCCTACCAGTATAGGGTACAGCTCCAACCAGGGTAAAATTTAAGACACCTTGAAAAAAAGCTCCTCCTCAGACCCTAATCTCTAATCTCCTAATATCAGCCCTGATGAACATTGTTTTGATTGTGAGCAAGTGGTGCGTTATGATTTAATAAAAGTTAATGTATGGTCAAATACATAGTAAGACCTGTCCACAGAATATTAATGTAATAGAACACTCGCCCTTTAACTTACAATGGACTGAGAACTCCAGATTGTTAATCAACCAAAAAGCAGCTTTCCTACCTCTGTACCTAAAACAAAAGAACCTCGGCATTTAGTCTAATAGGCAGATAGGTAA
>NW_007441950.1:0-411 GCF_000475195.1 Diaphorina citri
AATTCTTCATTTTTTGTCACCTAACTCACCTATTAGCCAGATTAGCCTATTACCTATTTCCTATTTTTACTTTTTTTTACCTTTCGAGACTCGAGAGTTCAGTTTTTAAGTTAAGTGCTGTGTGAAGTGTCATGAGTGTCAGCTAATCTAATTTACCGATTTAAAAGTCCAATAAAGTCTGCATTCTAGTTCTTCAGTGTAAAATCTGACCTGGACCATATCCAGTTTACCCTTGTGTCCAAAGTGGCTTCATAACTGAATCACTTTCATTCTCCTTTGCCTGAGTAATGAGCATTTTAATCTTAACGTACATCTTTAGGGCCCTTATCGGCAATGATAGATAAATACTATTAGTTCAGAACCCATGACAAAAAAACTGCTTCTAAAACCAGGTTGTTAGGTTAGGTTTTT
>NW_007441951.1:0-411 GCF_000475195.1 Diaphorina citri
TTTTACACGAATTTTTTTGCTCGAGGTAGGTCGTGCTCTTGGGCAAATAAATATGCTCTCTCTCTCTCTCTCTCTCTCTCTCCCTACGAAAAACACTATTAAGTGGAATAATTTTGTCTACAATCTACATAATTATTACATTTAATAACATTAATTACATTACATTTAACATGAAATTTATTGCAATTACTGTAGGAAATATTATTAACACAGGAGTAACACGATATGGGCGGGCGATCGAAATTAGAGTCATTTTTTGTTTGTCTTTAGTTTTTCTGTCATTGATCACCTTACTAAAAATATTCTAAATTGGCCTTGAAAATAGCTCTGAATATTACAGGTGAACTTGTTTTATTTTCATTACTTTTTCCTACTGTCCTACCAAAAGTGGTTTATTATTTCGTATAGGTA
>NW_007441952.1:0-411 GCF_000475195.1 Diaphorina citri
TAGTGATTCGCAAAATGGTTTCCATTTTCCATGAGTTCAGGAAGAACAAAATAATACTGTAGTAGGGTTTTCAAATTTTCCCAAGAAAAGACTCGAGGATTTGTAATCCCTTTCATTTTATCTCTCTAATCTTATAGTATCGATGAATGTTCATGATGAATGTTCATAATTAATATGTAGGTACTTATTTATTATTATTATTTTTTTTTATTATTAATATTAGCCTCTAGGTACAGTACAATACAAACGCATACTTTGTATGTTTCATTCATCCATTGTTCTTCAGTCTTCACTGGAAGAATTTTGGAACCCCTATGTTGGAATGGCCAAATCAATGGAAATCATACATCATATCTCAAGTGTCACTCCCAGACAAATGATGTGCAATCTTGCTGAATTTCTTCAACATAC
>NW_007441953.1:0-411 GCF_000475195.1 Diaphorina citri
ATTTGAAAAAAAAAAAAAAAAAAAAGATGAGTATTTTACGAATATTTTCCTCTTCTTGCTTTCCTTTGAAACCTCCATGGTCAAGTGAGTATCACAGTAAGCTCGTACGCCGCGCCAGAGGTCCCAGGTTCAATTTCCGGCAAAGGCGAAGTTCTTTCAGCTCTCGGAATTTGGGAGTGCACTCAGCGACTCCACCTCACGAGGACAACTGAGGAACTTCTTTCGATTTTAAAGGAAAATGTTTCATTAATTCGTTTTCCTTTAGTTTGTCAGAAGATTCTTTTGTTTCACCATAACTCTCTAATGGTTTTGTCCGATTTCGATTAAAGTTGACCAAACCAGCCTAGTTAGCTTAGTTGGTAGTGCGTCTGCCTTGTAAGCGCTAGGCCGCGGGTTCGATTCCCGCCCGGG
>NW_007441954.1:0-411 GCF_000475195.1 Diaphorina citri
ACATACTGTAGGTCTGTGCTGTTCCTAAAAATATTATAGGGTAGTTATATTTTACAGGTAGATATAGGTATTTGCAATTATAGGCAATCGTAAAAATATTCAAGTTGAAAGCAGTGTGGACAATTTAATCGACATCGTTAGACGCGATGGTCGACGGTTGATTGACTAGTGTGGACACAGATTAATACGCAGAATAGCTACCTACTTGAGCCCGATACACAAAGACATACCTACCTACCTACCAACCAACCTATGGGTCATTTAGATTTATTTAAATTAAAATCTTAAATTTATTTAAATTGTTGAGGAGGAGGGGCGTAAAATGAATCGAACCTAGGAATCATGAAGACCGAAGTTTCGAAGATCAATTTAAAGTTTGAAAATTATGGATGGTGATCCAATAGAACAGTA
>NW_007441955.1:0-411 GCF_000475195.1 Diaphorina citri
GGTCATTTTCTTTTTGGAAAATTCACTCTGCTCCCATGGAAACAGACCAATTTTTGAGTTATCAGAGGTCAACTCTCAAAAGGAATAGAATATAGGAAGTAAAATACATCAAAAGAAATGAGGTCTGGTGAACTGAAGATCTAAAATAAAAGACCCTGCCAGATTAGTTAGCTGGGAAAGCAGCGTGTCTGCCTTACAAGCACTAGGTCACAGGTTCAATTCCCGTCCAGGGCGGTTTTTATCCTAAACATCTAAGGTTCGTTCTTGGAACGGCTGGCTTTCTCCTATCCTGTTTTCCTTCTCTCTTCGCTTTTGGGATGATAAGACCTTGGCATTTACAGTTCCATCTATCCAACCTCTTGGTCGAAAAATATACCAGTGAGGGTGCTTCTAGGTTTCATTAAGCCCTAA
>NW_007441956.1:0-411 GCF_000475195.1 Diaphorina citri
AATAAATACAAAGGGCTAGCTAGTTGGGCCATATTTGGTATAAACTTGGTATAATAAGTAACCAAACCTAGAAAAGATTTGAGTTCAGTGACATTACAAGGTGTTTTAATTGCTCTAATAGCTTCTATTCTAGAAGATGGTACAGAAGTTCCGTTCTTATCTATTTTAAACCCAAGGAACTCAACGCTGTCCTTAAAAAATTCACATTTCTCTTTTCTAAGAGTTAAACCAATTATCCTGTAATTTTTGCAAAACAATTTCAATCCTATGGTTAAGTTCAGATTTATCCTTACCACAAATAAAAATATCATCAAAATAAACAAGTGTACCCTCAAGTCCAAAAAATATTTTTTCCATTTCACGGACAAATAAACTTGGGGCTGATGCAATTCCAAAAGGCAATTTCTTATA
>NW_007441957.1:0-411 GCF_000475195.1 Diaphorina citri
CACCGAAGCGAATACAATAGTCCGTCCCTTATACCTTTTTATTACTATTGTAATAATAAAAGAAGGACGGACTAAAAAGCAACATATTAGAGCTTTCTTTCTACTTGGCTCGTGGAGAGCTGGGAAAGTTAATAATAACAAACGAGAGAGGGAAACGTTTAACCAACACCAACGTTGGCAAACGTCCCAAAACTTTCTAGAAATGCTTTTCCTTTTCTTCTTCCTTTCTCTGGCGAAGTCGTAACTTTTGACATCGGAGACTTCATATAGGAAACACATGAGCGTAAAGTTTGAATAGGTTTGGACGTATTGGGGATTTCTTTATTGAAAACATCGAGATGGGACCTTTCATTGCACCCATTTTGGTAGATGGGTTTTCGTTCCAAATGCTGTATCTGCTGGTAGTATTTA
>NW_007441958.1:0-411 GCF_000475195.1 Diaphorina citri
TAATTCTATGGGATGTAGAGGCTGGCATTACTGAACATGTTGTTCAGGATGATAAGAAACCCATACTAGGTGAGTAAAACACTCCCATACTACAGGTAAAACACTCCCATACTACACAGGTAAAGCACTCCCATATTAGGTGAGTAAAACACTCCCATACTACAGGTAAAACACTCCCATAGTTTCCCACCACCTTATTCTTATCCTATACTTTCCCTTGTGTTACCTATTTGGTTTAACTCTCACCTTTGTATCAAGTGCTCACAAAAATAGTGTTCTTAAAATCACTGATCGATTGGGAGTTGTAGTTGACCAAATAAACAAACAGGCACACAGATAAACGAGATGAAAAATCATCTAATTTCCATATTTCAATAATCTTTTTACACTGGTAGTGCCGCCACTGGTCGC
>NW_007441959.1:0-411 GCF_000475195.1 Diaphorina citri
ATGATGTGACGAGGGATGAGGGTTTCCTCAAAGTGCAGAGTTCCCACTCAATCAATTTAATCAAAGCGACCCAAGCACCAAGCACATTCAATTAGGCGCTCGGTACCAATTTACCAACACTACATTTGCCTTCTAACCCAATGTACATCAAACTAACCCAATTGGTATCGGTCCCTTCAGCATCTAGAATCTAGATTCAATCTAGACCAACAACTGGATGTCATTTTGGTTAAGGAAGGGAATTTTCCACGGAATTTCAGGGCAATTATTTCCACTGTATTTGTCATAGGAAAATTTCGCACTTAATCTAAATGGATTTACTTTATACAGTTTTACATTTTTCTGGACTTTACAAAATCTTTCAGTCTGATGGTTGCTTTCATAGGGGTACCTCTATTGCATGGACCACAC
>NW_007441960.1:0-411 GCF_000475195.1 Diaphorina citri
CACTAAGGTAATAATTCAAAATTGGAAGGACCTGTACAGAGAGGGAGAGAGAGAGAAAGAGAGAGATTTCACTATGAAAGTATGAACGATATGTACCTACCTACATGAGTACATACCTCTTATCTACTACTTCTTCATGACAAATAAAAGGTAGGAAAGTAAAAAGGTACCTAGGTAAAAAGTATTTTTTTTTCTTTTTATCTTGATACCTACCAATTTTTTATCCAGTATTTTAACTCTCATAATCCGTTTTTGGGTTTGCCAGCAAGAAGACGAGGGATTACCATCACGGGATGTACATGAAAGACTTACTAACACAATGGACTTACTAACACAACCTGCCTCGGTGGCGTAGTGGTCAAGACGCTCGCCTGGTAATCAGGAGGGCGTGGGTTCGATCCCAGCCGAGGT
>NW_007441961.1:0-411 GCF_000475195.1 Diaphorina citri
AGTAAGGTCATGGGCTATTCCAGCGACCTGATTACATCTTATAAATCAAATCATGAATCTTTATGGTAAAGCAGAGAGCTTCTTCACAACTTTAGTGAGTATCACAGCATTACTAAGTGCTTCCTTTACTATTAATTTTCATCTACTCGAGTAAAGTAGCTACTCAATTATCCTCACGAGGCTGAATGTAACCCGAACTCCTAGCACAGAACCGAAAAAACTTCCACCCTGAATCGAACCCGGGACCTCCGGCGTGCAAACCTAGTGTGATATCCACTCGGGAACGGAGGTCGATTAGGGATCATTAATCTTGGTATTGCTAAAAGCCATTGGCTATTCCAGCCCCATGTCACTGCGACCTAATCAAATTCTTAAATTATATTGGAGACAAATTTCCATGCTTCAGCTGGG
>NW_007441962.1:0-411 GCF_000475195.1 Diaphorina citri
TTTTTTTTTTTTTTTTTTTTTTTTTTTTAATTTATGAACACTACTGCGAGAGAGGGGACGATAGAGAGAGAGGAGGGAACGAGGGAGAGAGAGAGCGATAGTTTTATTTATTTTCTTTGACACATGAGGATTGTAATTTGTGAAGGGCAAATGTACAATTTACAACCCCGAAAATATTTTTAGTTCCCCCTCCCCCTCTCCCTGTTTGTGGCAAATTTTTAGCCAATGGGAGAGAAGAAGAGAAAGAAAAGAGAGAGGGGATGATGGAGAAGGAGACAAATAGGAGGGAGAAGGAGCAACAGACATATGAGAGGGAGTGAGAGAGGGAAAAACGAAGGGCGGAAGAGGAAGAGAGGGAGAGAAATAGAAAAAGGGTGAAGGAGAGAGAGAGAGAGAGAGAGAGAGAGAGAG
>NW_007441963.1:0-411 GCF_000475195.1 Diaphorina citri
AGAGAACACAACATAATCCTGTGTACCAGGATCTTATTCGTGGCAATCTCCTCCAGAAAGTTGAACCTTCAGTATCTAGGTACGCTAGCTACGCTGCTAGGTACGCTACCTACGCTGCTTGTTTGTTATTTTACTGTACAGAGCATGCGTACTAAATTTCAACTCGACGTTGTTACAAATTTAGTTTTTTTGTCTGTCTGTTTCACCATAACTTCTCAACGGTTTGGGTGAAATTCGGTGAAAAGTGCGGTGATAAAAAAGAAGAAAAAAATATGATTTATTTGATTTCGGACTAAAATCGGACCTTCGGCACAGGGGCTCTTTTTACGCGGATTCTGAGTGAGGATTATACAGTTCACCGAACTTCCTAGTTGTTTGTTTATTTTTTATTACATTAAATTTGTGTTTGTT
>NW_007441964.1:0-411 GCF_000475195.1 Diaphorina citri
GATTTCTGTGTGGTAAGTAGGTGATTTTCATGTAAAAATAAGATTTTCCCAGAGCTTTTCGGGCGAAATTTGGCCAGATTTACTCCAATTTTCACAGGTAAAAGTAGGTTCCAACGTTTCACAGGAATTTATCACTCATCCCTTAATCGGAAGAGGTAGGGTTACCATGTGTTGTGTGGTGTCCGATTTGAGCGTTTCCATGGGATTTGAAGTAAATTAAATAAAAACCTCGGGATATTCTGCAGTAAATCCACATTTATTTTACTTCAAGACAACCAAGGTTCTCTTAGACACATTCAAAGGGCATAAAAACACTTCAATTTCAAAGGCAACAACTGCTTATTGACTGCCCTAAACTGGTACAGGTAGGCAAGGCCTATAAGGAACACTGATCCCCATTCTCAATAACCT
>NW_007441965.1:0-411 GCF_000475195.1 Diaphorina citri
TTAAACTCTAGTATGTCATAGATCTAACCAGGTCGCAGTGACATAGGGCATTTATTAAAGCCGATGGCCCTACTTATACCAAACTCCCCTTGTCAGACCAAGTTGGTCTACTCCCTGTTTAACGTCCCCCGGCCAGACACAACTAATGACCCAAGATAGATTAACAATAAAACTCTCGTTTTGTTTCTGGTTTTCAGAGATTGGTGACAAGTGTCAGGTATCGGATAACTGTCCTCCGTACGTCTACTGTGATAAAAGTGTCTGTGTATGTCCTTACAATCATGTGGCTAACACAGACCGCACCAAATGCATCAAGAATTCCAGTGAGTAGCCTTCAGGTGCTTAAATGTACGAATATGTGATAGGAGTCTTATTTTCCTTTCACGATTTTCAGGCGGTAATGGTGGAAAA
>NW_007441966.1:0-411 GCF_000475195.1 Diaphorina citri
AAAGATGGCAATATTTTACCTTTTTAGAAAATGAATATTATATAATAGAAAGTTTTAGAAACTTGTTTATAACAATAACTTGAGTTTTTTCTTTGGTGTATTATAAATTTTCAAATGTGATCATATTATTTTCGAGTATAGCACTGAAATAACACGTCACGTTGTAATATCAACACGAACAGTGTAAAAGACAATGTTCAACATAAAAGACAATAACCTCATTAGGATTGACTAGAGGTATTAGCATTGGTTACGTCTCCATCACACAGAGGCTTAGTGAGTTCAGAAGTAAACTTGGGTGGTAAAGGTCGCGCGGTCATAACAGGGGTTCTAATGTCATGCTGGAGAGGCTCAAATTTGATCAGGGATCCAAACAGGACGTGTTGAATGACGGGGAACTTGGCCAAAACC
>NW_007441967.1:0-411 GCF_000475195.1 Diaphorina citri
TTTTTTTTTTTTTTTTTTTTTTTTTTTTTTTCAAGTCTCATTTATTTGTGTTAAAGCAGAACCTTTTCGCAACTTTTGTGGATATCACAGCATTACTAAGTGCCTCCTTTGCAATCAATTTTCATATTTTTCTTATTTCAATAATCTTTTTATACTGGTAATGCCGCCACTGATCGCTTGATTAAAGTAGCTACTCAATTGCTTGCCATGCAGAAGGTCCCGGGTTCGAATCCCACCATCGACAAAAATGTGTACTCGTTTTTCGATTGCAAATATTTCAACGGGTTACTTTCTGGTGTTCTCGTGTTGACCCAGCACCTAAATGGGAAGTATTGTCTCTTCTCACCCATCTGATGAGAGGCATACTACGGGATGGGCATGCTACGACACAGGCCACATGCGTCTAATGTA
>NW_007441968.1:0-411 GCF_000475195.1 Diaphorina citri
CACTCAGCTTTATGAAGACATGCTAAAGACTTTATGAAGACATGCTAAAGACTAAAGACTTTATGAAGACATGCTAAATACCACTCAGCTTTATGAAGACATGCTAAAGACTTTATGAAGACATGCTAAAGACTAAAGACTTTATGAAGACATGCTAAAGACTAAAGACTTTATGAAGACATGCTAAAGACTAAAGACTTTATGAAGACATGCTAAATACCACTCAGCTTTATGAGCAATTACTTTGAAAGAGTAATAACTATAGGACAACCTCCTTGGCCGAGTGGGTATCACACTAGGCTTGCAAGCAGGAGGTTCGGGTTCGATTCCCGACGGGGCCGAAGTTTTTTTCGGCTCTGTGCTTGGAGTTCGGGGTGCACTCAGCCTCGTGAGGACAATTGAGTAGCTACT
>NW_007441969.1:0-411 GCF_000475195.1 Diaphorina citri
ATCAAAACTGACCCATGTACACTAACCAGTTGAGTGTCAACTTTGTTGATTGGCTTACTTAGCATAGACAGCTTTGAATTTTGAGCCTGTGAGAGAAGGGGGGATACTTTTAAGGAAACTATTTCTTTTGTCATTACTGTTTGTTTAAAATGATTTTTATAGTCGACTGAACCCTTAGTCCAGTTTTTCTAAAACTAGATACTAGGTATACTTCCATCTGAAAACTTACGGCAGTGGATCGGGATTTTGGCAAGTAGAAGAACAAGAACTCTGTTCTCGACTTATCATACTTTTGTAGGAGGGAAGTAACTATTCCACGGGTTACTTTCTGGCATTCTCGTGTTGATCCAGCACCTAAATGGAAAGTATTGTATCTCTTCTCGCCGATCTGATGAGAGGCATATTACTGGA
>NW_007441970.1:0-411 GCF_000475195.1 Diaphorina citri
AAGGAACGGGAAGAGGCTGATAGGAAGTACAAGGAAAAATTGAAGAAAGAAAAAGAAGAGGAAGAGAAGGGTGCAAAAATAACAGAACTAACAGATGAAGAAGCTGATCGACTACAGCAGGAACTGAACAGTAAGAACAAAGCAAATGGAGCTCCAAGTGAACCAGAGCCAGTTCCAACCAAACAAGAACCTAAATCTGATGACAAACCAGATGAAGACAAGGATGAAGATGATAATGATGGCAAGATTAAACCCAATAATGGCAATGGATGTGATTTAGACAACTACAAATGGACTCAAACTTTAGAAGAAATAGATCTCCGAATTCCCATTGTTACAAACTTGAAGTTAAAGTCCAAAGATATTGTAGTAGAAATGAAGAAAAAACATTTGAAAGTTGGAATCAAGGGT
>NW_007441971.1:0-411 GCF_000475195.1 Diaphorina citri
TTCCATCTAGGATTGTAGGATACACCACTGAAACTTATAAATTAACTTAACCGAGTAAAGATCTAATTGAAAGTTCGTCGTAGCCTTAAAACGTTAACCTTAAAATCGCTAACCTTAAGAAAAGCTTACTTCATCGACGGAAAACAATGGCTAGGCGGTGAGTAATGAAACCGAAAATGGAGTCGAAATAAATTATTGTACCTAAACCATTTAAGTGATAAACTGATAAGGTGAGTCCACATTTGCGCTCTGGCATTGTGGAAGATTGGGATGTGTTTACGCATGCGCACAGTATGAACAAGTTTTCACATTTGAAGATTCCCTCCCTCAGTCTGTCCCTCTCAGTGGAACATTTTGTCCCCCATGCAGTCAGCGGCAATGCCATAATGAGTTTTTTTTTTTTTAAAGAGG
>NW_007441972.1:0-411 GCF_000475195.1 Diaphorina citri
AATAGAATAGAATATACCTTGTTTATCCTGCCCGAATAGGACTGAAAAGTTCCTTTACCCCAGCAGTCTAAACAAGGTATCGTATATTTGATGGGTTCAAGAATAATACATGTATCAGTAACCATTCAGTTAAAGTATTGTGATTTTAGTTATCAACCATCTGGAGATTGGTGGTTCGAGTCGAGGTCAAGTCGTAAAGTGGGGATCGACAATCATTTATGCTTAACACGATTAAAAATCCTTTCCTTCATTGTGGTTTTAATTTACCTCAAGGGTTCTCTGTACTTGCAGTACCACCACTAGTCGCTATTCACTTACAAACAGTTAAACAAATACTCAGTTTTCCTCACGAAATCAATGCACAAAGCCTTGAAATTTCTTTCGAAAAGCCTGCGATTTCGATTAACAAAG
>NW_007441973.1:0-411 GCF_000475195.1 Diaphorina citri
CGAGCACGCGAGGAGGGGAAGTTTACCTCCGCTTGAGATCGTTACCCTTCCTCCACTTATATTCATACCTCCATGAAAATAACAGAGAAAAAAAAATGTAAATATTATTTTTGTAAAACGCAGGTGTGCTCATAAACGCGAACTCGTGAACGTCTGGACGAGCAGAGAAAAAAAAATGTAAATATTATTTTTGTAAAACGCAGGTGTGCTCATAAACGCGAACTCGTGAACGTCTGGACGAGCCTTAAATTGCTTTGCCTACAACAGTGCTTCTCAAAATGTGTGCCGCGAGGTCGCCTTGGGTGTGCCGCAAAATCTGAGTTTTTTTTTTCAAACCGTATCTTGATTTTGGGTTTGCTTCCTGAGTGCTGGAAAATGGGTAGAACCATTCTTTTGGACAAGGGAGGTCAA
>NW_007441974.1:0-411 GCF_000475195.1 Diaphorina citri
CTATTTTCATTGCTTCATTGGCTTGTTCTTTCTCCATTAGCATGGGCACCATAAGTTTGTACTACCATCAAAATGTTGGAAAATAAAAACATCTTCAGCCACAGAACCTAAAAGAGAGCCAGAAAACCCTAATTTCATACCTATTCAGTGTGTTATTATGTTACACACCTGTACAGAGTGATGGGGGTTTGCGGGTACCCTCCCTTCAGGGAAAAGCAACATATCTGTCCCCTCATACATTCCTCTTCCCTCAGATGCTGCTAGATGGTTTTTCCCCTTCCCTGGTCAAAACCAGAATTTCTAAATTAGAATTTAGCCCACACTTTTGGAAAAAGAGATTCTATTTTTACTTTCTGTGTTACAAAGAACGTGGAAATAAATTCAAATGATATGAATTGAGATGACATTAGT
>NW_007441975.1:0-411 GCF_000475195.1 Diaphorina citri
AGTAAGCACTAAACCTTTTTTTATCGAAATTACAGGCCAGAGAATTTAGAGTAGTTCTGTTTCGCATGACGATAAAAAATTCGATTCTTTTTTAGAGAACAAAAACTAACAACATTGTGGATTCGGATGCACATTGAACTGATTGAACAGCAAATTAGTGGAGATGTCAAATGTTTCTCACTCTGTGCATATTGCATACTCTAAATCAAAACACGGCGCTCATACAAAAAAAAAATATCTCCAATACTCCGGACACTAAAATACCTAGTGGGGATCGTAGCATGCTAACATGTTTACAAGGAAGAGAATGTCGATGTCGGAAGCATTATTTTAGCGCATTAGAAAACACGGAGTTGGGGTAGCTTCCAAGTTTCTTCCGTAATCTTGGAGTTAAAAAAAAAATAATAATAA
>NW_007441976.1:0-411 GCF_000475195.1 Diaphorina citri
CAAAAAATTAATTTTGCCCGAATTTGGAAGATTTCAAAATGTGTCAATGTTCGAAGACACTAGTTCATGGGGTTAACCGTGAATAAGTTCTATTCATGAGATATTTATGCCGACCTATTATTCAAAATAGACAAAAACCACAGAGCATAATAATTCTCATGACAAATGTTCATAATTTCAATTCACATATCATTTCATACTTGGAATATGCCTGTTGATAGTCTTCTTGTAAAAATATCATATGATTTCATAACTACGAGTGACACATTATCGTTAACTGCGGTTTTCCTTATCATATTTGTTCAAGCCAAGAAGAATAGACACATGCTTTATAAGATTGTTGTTGAAAATTAATATTAATCAAGAATAATATTATTTAATGTTCTAACCAACAATGGAACATGGAATTTT
>NW_007441977.1:0-411 GCF_000475195.1 Diaphorina citri
ATTGACTAGAATGATAAAATGGAGCGCGAAAGATAATATTGTTATGTGAAAGTTCGGAGGAGCAGGAACTTGGAACTTGACGGAGGTGAAATTAGGAGGTTATGTCTCATGTCGATGTCGTATAAACCGGAGTTGAGAAACTTGCTGATGACATCATGGAATACTAGTAAAAAAATGGTTTTTCTACATAAACATCCAAAAACTTTGATATAATATCCTGTAATCCTGTTACCTTTCAAAATACATAATTACAACGTTTCAAGTCAATCGGAATGGACCCAGTTAAAATGACTCAAAAGTTTGTTAAAAGATTTGACCCATTCCTAATTCAAGCAAACGGAGATCTCAATTTCAATATAAATAAAAGCATGTAAAAAAAAGTATTCCATTAAACCCGAACTTCCTCTAGAT
>NW_007441978.1:0-411 GCF_000475195.1 Diaphorina citri
CATACAATGTAATTAATTCTCCTTTTTTTTTCCCTTGCCGTCTCTATAATTATCTCTCTCTCTCTCTCTCTCTCTCTCTCTCTTCTCTCTCTAAAAAAAAAATCAAGATATTGAGGAACATAGCAAAGGAGAGAAGACATGTAGGAAAATGTAGAAATAGGAAGAGAGAGAGAGAGAGAGAGACAGAGAAAGAAAGAGAAGGAATAAGAGAGGGAGAGAGAAATTTAGATGAAGGAAGGGAGAGGGGGAGAGATAGAGAGAGAAAATCTCCTTTGAACTCAAACCACTATAACTCTTAGTTCTTATAGCTAATACATACATAGTTATACCATATACATACCTATATACCACATTATAAATTACATACATAGTACATAATGGATAATGGTTTCCCATTATTCTCAAAGAACC
>NW_007441979.1:0-411 GCF_000475195.1 Diaphorina citri
AGGGTAGGACGTAGGATAAATAAAAATAAGTGCAATTTTATTCTTGTTGCTGGAAAATTCGTGGAAAACAAGAAGAGGGGGAAGGAGGGGAGATTGAGAAGGAGGGGAAAAGAAAGGATGGAGAAGTGGGAGGAAAAAGGAGAAGGAGGCGAGTGGAAAGACGAAGAAAAAACGTGAGAGAGATAAAAAAAAAGAAGTGTGAGATAAAGAATAGGCAAGGGGCAAAGAGACCATAATCAAGAAGTTTGCTGTTTAGACTTCTTTAGAGTACTAACCCTTGACTGCTCTATAGGGCTCGACCCTAGAGGGCAGTCAAACTAACACCAATGCCGAAAACAGAAGAAGAAATCAATAGCTCACTCCTAATAAAATTCTGATGTTCAGGCAGCGCACAGTGGCGCGGCGATAGCA
>NW_007441980.1:0-411 GCF_000475195.1 Diaphorina citri
AGCCAAAGAAAGAAAAGAAGAAGTTGTCTTATGAATAAAGGTAGGGAAAAAGAAGTAGACTAAAGCTAAATAAAGCCAGAGAAAAAGTAGTTGTCTTACCTCAGCTGCAATACGATGTAAATGTTCCGCAGTGCCTCTACCTGCTTTTTCCACCATTCCATGGAATATTCCCTTCTCGTTTTGTAGGAGAACATGAGGATGGTCGAATTCCTGAAATCACATAATACAAAGAATATTATTGTTTGGCAGTTTGGCACTAAAAACAACCATCGAAAATTTTCACCGAATACATTAGTTTTCTTTCTACATGACAAGGAAAGTGTGTATGTATGTTGCAAATGTAGGGATCTTTGACCATTAGGCCATTCAATTTTCCTCTGGCGTCCCCATATTTCCTACAATGTCATTGCT
>NW_007441981.1:0-411 GCF_000475195.1 Diaphorina citri
TTTTTTTTACATGTTTGCTGTTGCATCTCGATTTTCATCAGGTCTTGCGTTACTTTCCTGTCGATTGAGGAAGAGGAAAAAGAAGAAGAAAAAGAAGCAGGAGGAGAGGAAGAATAAGAAAAAGAAAGAAAAAAAGAAGAATCTTCTTCTTCTTCTTCTTCCTTTTCTTTGCAACTGCTAGGGTCTTGTCCAAACAGATCCAAACATTGACCCTTAAGGCAACCCACCGGCAAAATCATTTCTCTTCCACTTGTCCCAAACTTTGAGTACATTCAAAATATTTGCCCTCCTCATTTCCAACTCACTCTCTCATGGCATGAAAAACACTCGTGGCAAATCCTAAATATATACAGCCCCTTGTGTAACTGACTGACTGACTGACTGACTGACTGACTCACGTATACAAATTCT
>NW_007441982.1:0-411 GCF_000475195.1 Diaphorina citri
TTATAAAACTGTATGAAAAGAGATCCTTTGTGTAAATCTATAAAAGACCCTGTAAAAGAACTTTAAGCTGCTTAAGAACTAAAATAGATTATGCTAATATTTCTTTATAGTTTGATAAAATAGGTAACCTACCTGCATGATATCTAGGTAGGTATTATCTGTAAAATTCTACCTGCTATGCGATAAGAGACTCTAGTGACACAATATCATACATATAGGTGGTACCTAACACCTAACAGTAACTATAAGAAAACGAACTTACATACAAGAATAAGTTATAGGTAACATAGGTAGGTACCTTCTTACCTAGGTACCTACAAGAATATGAAGTTAGTGGGACGTCATCTCTCCATCTTTTCGTCTTTTATCTTCGCGCTCTGTTTCGTTCTCCGTTTTTCGAACTTTTCTGTT
>NW_007441983.1:0-411 GCF_000475195.1 Diaphorina citri
TTAGATCTTTTGTGACATTCCCTTTATTTTTTCCTAGAAGAGCCCTAGACTTCTTACGAAGGCCAGGGTTCTTTTAGGGCTGATTTCTTTGACTTCTTTTGGGTGTTATAATTATCCTTGAGAAGTATATCAGTCGTTTGTGAGAGACAACACCACATTCACATATGATATAATGAATAAAATAACACAACGAAAAACGAAACATTTTTTTGTTATTCATTTCTATTCAAAGGCTTTTACAATACCTCCCACCCCCCAGTCAACGACCTAGACGACTACCTCAAGATCTAAGGGAACTTGCAAATGTAAAGCAAGATTTTGACTGCAAGATACATAAATATGATTAATGACTTTGACTTCTAAACTTAAAATAAGAAGCGTCATCGTCACTAGGATTTTTCACAAGCTTAA
>NW_007441984.1:0-411 GCF_000475195.1 Diaphorina citri
CCCCGCCGGGAATCGAACCCGGGTCTCCCGCGTGCAAGGCGAGCGCAGTGACCACTACGCCATGGGAGCTGACTATGTTAATAATTTTATCACATAAAGAAGTAGGATAAGGGATCTCAATATTTTCAATGGCAGGATTCTCACGTAGATCTTTCACCCAACGGAACGCCCCAAATTATAAGTATAGGTAGGTATAATTCTAAAATATGTTCTCTGTAATATGTCAAAATAGAACTTGGTTCAACTACGAGAGTAAAGGGACTTTTCAGTCCTATCCCAGCAGAATAAACAAGGTAGGTATAATTCTATTCTATTCTAATGTGAGACAGTTTAAGTCTGGCTAGGGGACGTTAAACAGAGAGAAGACTAGCGTCTGGCTGTGGGACTATAAACAGGGAGGAGAACAGCTAA
>NW_007441985.1:0-411 GCF_000475195.1 Diaphorina citri
TCGTTTGTCAACAGAGTTGAAATGTACATGTGTGTTTTTGTAAACCTTGCTTGAATATTTGTGTCCCCCTTTTGCGAGCTTTTACCTTAGTTTTTATTTTCCTTAAAGTTACTCTTGCGTCTCCATTCTCCCTCGGCGGACCAGAAAGTTTCAGATAGTATTAGGAAGTACTATATTGTTTTGTGTGTAGTTATTAGTTATGTACAAGGAGATGAATAGGGAGTAAGAAGGAAGGAAAGGAAGATAGAAATGAAAGGACTGAGAGATGGAATAATGGGCAGGATTTGTCAAGGCAGAAATATTCTTCTGTTAGGAGCTGTTTATGTTACTTGCTTGCAAGTAGTGTGCAAAAATGAGCGACTGTTGAAATAAAAACCCAAGTTTTTCACTGTAAATTTGATGTGTTTTTGC
>NW_007441986.1:0-411 GCF_000475195.1 Diaphorina citri
ATTGTATTTATCACAAGTGCCAGTATGTTGAGACTCCCCGAAATAACTGCGAACACAACGGTTCCGGGGTAAAATCTTGCAAAAAAATTATGACTTCGGATACAAGGTAAAATAATTATAAGTATAAGTAGTGCTTTATTTAGACAGTCAGCTTAGAACAAGTTGTTCCATTATACCGACAGTTTATAGAGCACCTCTTTATTGGTATAATTTTGTATGTAACAGCCGTTCCGAGAACGACTTCCCCCCCACTGAAAAAGTTTCAGTACTTACTACTTACATACATAGGTAATTGGGAATGACTTTTTACTAGCGACTCGATCCGGAGCCTCGGTAAGTGGAAGAGCTGTTTCTGCGGACCTCTGTACTCTCTAAATTCCGGTTTGTTGTGATTTATTTTCTTTTATAGAA
>NW_007441987.1:0-411 GCF_000475195.1 Diaphorina citri
TTTTTTCGAGTCTCTTCGGTCCTATTGGAGCTTTCTTGAGCTTTGCGCCCTTATTATGCAAAGTCCCATTGAGGACACTAGCAGAGATCTCTCGTTAGTAGGGAACGAGTTTTCATCAATCTTCAGAACCAACATTTGACAACCAAGTATGGCACTTTCATTCATCTTTGCTTTCTTACTTTTGAGAATGATTCTCGAAAAACGAGGTCAAATTTGGAAAGCCTTCTCGCCTTCAGCAAAATTCAGTAGAAATCCTTCTGTTTCAATCACTTGTCTTCATAAAGTTCAAGGAATGACACGCAAGACTTGAAGAGTTTGAAAGACTTTTTTTTATATTTTATATGTTCAAGGATGATTCTGATGCTGTTTAGGGGTTGGGGTCAGGCGGGGTTGTGACGTGGCTGGGGTGTT
>NW_007441988.1:0-411 GCF_000475195.1 Diaphorina citri
AGCCAAAAAGCAAAGTTCAAAAGTTGAAATTTTCAAAAATCAAAACAAAAGATCAGTGATGTGAAGATGGCTATGGATGATCAGGTTGTGCACCCTAGAAATCTTTTCAAAATCGGGTACCACCATGACAGAAGAAAATCAAACAGCGGGTTTTCTTTTCTCGAATCATAAAATATATTCTCCTTGTGGCTTTTGAGGTGGATTTTTTGATTCAAGACAGATAAAATAAAAGTAATTTCAAGTACCATTTGCAGCAAAATTTTCTGGATGTACGGTACATTGAGCCGATTTTCAGGTACTTACGAAACGTTGGTAGACTGTAAAAATTCAAATTTTAAAATCACCTGTTTTTAAGTAAACAACTTTTGACGTCATGTAAACACGTCTACCTTTTGCTCTCTTCTCTTCACT
>NW_007441989.1:0-411 GCF_000475195.1 Diaphorina citri
TACTAGAGCTTTTGACATTTTAAGAGAAATAATTTATTCGACAATTTTGGTGACAAAACAAGCATAGGTAATTACCTAATTACTGAAGTATTTTCTACAAGTATTGGGGATCGTATTAGGAAGTCAAATTATTTTACAACTAAAAATGTAAAATTCCCAAGAAGAACAAGGATCGAACTTGCGCCCCTCAACTTAACACAGTTTCATGTACTTTGTACATGGTTTTATTTAGCTAAAGATCTCTGTATGTACAATGTACATATGTATGGATTGAATCTAGCTACTCGAGTGTACCTACTTCGACGTTTAAGTCATTAAGTAACTCATTTTTGAGTCACTCCCTCCGATTGCAGACATGCCGATTTAGACATTAAGTTACTCCCGGAAAGTAAGTTCCTTACCTTAACAAGT
>NW_007441990.1:0-411 GCF_000475195.1 Diaphorina citri
ATGCCCATCCCGTAGTATGCCTCACATCAGATGGGCGAGAAGAGACACAATACTTCCCATTTAGGTGCTGGGTCAACAGCACCTAAATGGGTACGAATGGTATTGTCTTATCCCTTGGCGTAAATAGGTACGAGCATTGTCTTATCTTTCATAGTTAACACTAGGTAGCAGATTCTTCTTGTCCTTTTCTTCCTTTATCTTCTCCTTCTTTACCCTAACAATTCTTACTTCACCGTCTTCGCCTGAATCTCCTCCCTTTTCTTCCACATTCTTTGTGTTGGGTCTTCTTCTCCCTATTTCTCCCACTGTCTTCGCAACTACTAGAACGGTTTCAGTGTCCTCATTCCTTAATGCTCAATGTTGAGTAATTGAGAGTTGGGGGACTTTTGAACAATTGTGTAATGAAGACGA
>NW_007441991.1:0-411 GCF_000475195.1 Diaphorina citri
GTGGCTGACAAATGATTGTGATTTGTGTCCTGAATTCAACTGTCAACCACTCTAGAACAAATTACCTACCTACCTAAGAACCTACCTACAGGTATTGAAAAAAATACACAAAAGAAAAGACAAACTGTGTTTAGAACTTACTAAAAGGTAAAAGGCAATGAAGTATTTAGAGTTAAAAGAAACAGAGAAGAAGAAGAACAAAAAGAAGAAACTCAAGAAGAGAAAAAGAAGAAGAAAAGGAAGAAGAAGAAGGAAGAAGAAGAAGAAGAAGAAGAAGAACACAAAGAAACTGAATAAAGTGAAGAAGATTTCCGAAGATAAAGGGGGAGACGAAAAACCGATAAATAAAAATTTCGAAAACCTCCTCCTCGCTTTCCATCTCCGTTGAAAGAAAGCATTAGAAAGCGTTCT
>NW_007441992.1:0-411 GCF_000475195.1 Diaphorina citri
TTTATAGAATTACAGTCAACAGGAATACCTCCCAAAAAGGATGCTAAAAAAATCTCTCTTACCGTTAATTTTATTTGATAACGTTCCTCTCGATTCCGTTGGGGTTTAAAATGGCATTTCCGAAGAGACAATCACAATATTACTTCTCCCTTTCTGAAATCAAATTCCCATGCTTCTCATGACGGATTGTAAACTTTCGCCCAACACCAACGTACCCAACTCTCCAATGAAAGACACGAGCGTAAAGTACGAAACAGCAATAATTAGATTTTATGCCGCTGATTCCAAGCGAGAAATATTATGTTGATTTATTTTTAATGACGTAAAAATTAAAAAAATTAATAGCACTCTCCCTCGGGAGTAAAAATCTCAAAGGAATTGTTACTTTCTATTTTTAGAAAAATCTAAAAA
>NW_007441993.1:0-411 GCF_000475195.1 Diaphorina citri
CCAGTACCTCCCCCATCCTCCGCTTCTGATGGGCACAGTGGGTTATTAGATCCACATCTGGACAAGCATATAGGAAAATTATTACCACTAACAACGAAATGCATGATTTATAAAACTTTATGTGAATCTACATATATTCACATATCGAAAGAATCGAACCACCATTCAATTTGGAGTGAAAAAATACATAGGAATGTCTTTTTTGGCAGCTCAAATATCTTTAACAGAAACCATTCAAAATTTCCATTAGAGAGAATGCTTAGTGGACCAGGAAAGTGTATTGGGGACTTTTATGGGGCAAAAAATTGATTTTACGGCTTAATTTCCTATGGGGCACTTTGAGTTTGAACACCCTGTAGAATAACATACATACCATAAACCATACATAAACCTTATTATTACCTAGACGAA
>NW_007441994.1:0-411 GCF_000475195.1 Diaphorina citri
CACCAAAACGTCTGAAACAATCGGCCTAACGCTTGCCACCGGTGAGATGTAAACCGGTTGACGGACTTCGGTTGATTTGGCAACGCTGGGATCGGCTCTTGGACAACATCCTTGGTGAGGCTTTGGATCGGCTCTCTGATTGGACGGACAATATCCTTGGGATGGCTTTGGTCCAGTTGGATCTTGGTCGAAGGGATGTATGGAGTTTAGTTTGTGCAGAGAATCAGAGCGGAGTTTGGAGATAGTTGGATGGGGGTGGATGTCTTCGTTCATTCTGCTGGGAATCCTCTCTGGAATTTCGGGGTGGTTGGAATTTGTTTCTGGAAAGAATATAAAGAAATTTAATCAAGGAAAATCCCTGCTGGGAATCCAATCTCCACCAGCTCCTTACAAGACCCACTCTATCTCTAA
>NW_007441995.1:0-411 GCF_000475195.1 Diaphorina citri
AAATATGGATGAATTAGTACCGTAGTGCAGGTGGAGACACCTAGGAGTACACTTTAAGATTGTGGGCACATTGAAATTAAAAGAGGCATGTTAAAGACATTTTATCACCGGTACATATTTACGGTATTCAAAACTAGAGATTTTGAAAGAGACAAGGAAATTCAATCAGGGAAATTACTAACCATTGTAGCCCCATGAAAGAATATCTAATAATTAAGTACACACAAGAGAAAAATTTAATGAGTATAACAAAACATTAAATAAAGGATACAATTATACAAATCAACAGCTAAAGCTAGTATTTTGCTCACAAAGCTGTGATCAATCGAAAAAACTTCTTTATCAAAAAATAAAACCCCAAAACCATTATCAAGGGTTTGTCGGAAATCTCACAACTTGGCACAAAGTCAT
>NW_007441996.1:0-411 GCF_000475195.1 Diaphorina citri
AGGAAAATTAAGAACCCAACATTGATCAAGGTAACAAGTTCGCGCAAATGAAAACCTACAAAAATGCACCAAAAAAAATGCTATCTCCACAGATGTCAGGACAACTCCAAAAAGAGCAACTGGGTCAAGTTTGATTGGATTTCATTTAGAAACCTCAGAATATGAATACAGTTTCATCATCAATTTTATATTCTGCTAATATGTGGGAATCAATCAATGTTTCGTTTGTCCGTGAAAATTATTTCCAGGTAGTGTGTAAATCGGCATTTCATTTCAACCCACATCTTTACGATTAGGCCAATTTTAATGATGAAATTATGTGTAGGGTTGGAATGATTTGAAGGACCTGAGTAAATACTCGTATAATGAGGAGCAACATGAGATCACGGGGACCGAACAAGGAGAGGATGG
>NW_007441997.1:0-411 GCF_000475195.1 Diaphorina citri
GGGGGACAGATTCTCAGAATTCCAAGAATGGCTTATCGCCTTTTCTGGGGAAGTTGACGGTGGGATAAGGATGCTCAAAATTAGAGGCCAATATTTTCAGTACATTTGGGAGCATTTTACTATATTTAGGAGCAAAAAAAGTCTGAAAACAGGGGAGGGGGAATTGGGCCCCATGCCCCCCCCCATATACGACCCTGATCAGAAAGCGTAGGTTTTGTCACAAATGAGCGTAGGCTGCATCACAAAAGCGTTAGGCTCTTTTTCAAAGATAAAATTCTTAATAATAATAATATGGAAAATATTCTTTTGTCAGTAACTTCGAATTCCCTTTATAATTTTATTATGTACCTATAAGAATAGATATATGTATAAGTACCTACCCCATAGGGGGAGGGTAAGAGGACATGAAAG
>NW_007441998.1:0-411 GCF_000475195.1 Diaphorina citri
GTTAGTGAAAGTACATTTTTCATTTTGCTTTCAATTTTGCTTTTTTCCCCTCTCTTTCTTCTTCTTCTACTTTTTATTTTTCTTCTTCATATTCTTCTTCTATATTCCCGTCAGCCTCAATTTTGTACACTACTACTTCGCCTCCTCCTCCTTCTCTTCTTTTTCCTCTCTCTTCCTTCATCCTATTTTACATTGTGTATTAGCTCACTGGTATGAGAGTGAGAGATAGTTTTTGTTTCCATAATATTCCTTCTTTTCTTCTTTCCCTTCCTCTTCTTCTTCTTTATCCTTTCTATTCTCTCCCCTTTCCTGTAGTCTCCTCTCCTCCTCTTTCTCTTCCTCTCCCTCCTGGGGTTTTCTATTCTCCTCTTCCTCTCCCTCCTGGGGTTTTCTATTCTCCTCTTCCTCTCC
>NW_007441999.1:0-411 GCF_000475195.1 Diaphorina citri
TTTGAAAATTTGGACCGATTGCAATACTTTCATTACTAGTATAGCTCGCTATACTGTAGTAATAGAAAGTAAAAAGTACATAGGTAGAACTGTATTCAATCAAATTCATATAAAGAATACAAACTTTCAACAATTAAATAATCTTTTAGTTTTGAACGAAACATGTCAAAATTTGCGGCAAATGTCAAAGTGGCAGAAGCTCTACCTTCCAACAGCTTAACTCCACAAAAAGCCCACTCTGAGGCTCAGATGTAGGGCAACTGCCCCAAAAGATGGGTTAAACTTGTACAAATCTACGAATCTTCCAAGCTAATTAGCTAACATAGGTTGTCCTCTTGAACTCATTATAACATTTATAACTCATCTTTGAGAGAGATTATCCTTAGCAACTAAATAAGACCTAGAGCAAAG
>NW_007442000.1:0-411 GCF_000475195.1 Diaphorina citri
GGCTCTCCCTCTTTTGAAACCAATAAAGGGAGAGGCAGATGGAGAGAGGCGCCACACATATGTGACAACAATATTTACATAATTACAGGTACATATCTATAATTATGTACATGACATGATAGTACTTGAACTTTCAGTTCAAACCACTTACATCCTCCAGCATCTACAAATATGTAGAAAATAATACTTGTTGTACAAGTACATACTGGGACTATAGATTGCTAATACTCGTACTTAAGCTGGTAGAGTCCACCTGTTGTTCTGTTTACTACAACATACTCGACCTTGACACAATGTATGTAGATATTCCGATAAGCCAATAACTAATATATAGGTAAAGAGTCCACCTGTTGTTCTGTTTACTACAACATACTCGACCTTGACACAATGTATGTATGTAGATATTCCGAT
>NW_007442001.1:0-411 GCF_000475195.1 Diaphorina citri
TGTTCCTGCGGCACAATTTTTTCCCTCGAACGAGGAGCGAAACTTTATTAGGTATCTCAAAATTGGCCTGAGTAAAATGTCAATTCCTTCATCCTGAAGACTCATTTCGCTCTGACGAGAAGAGGTATCACCCCTTGCATATTCATTTCTAATTCCTAAATCTAAAGTCACGGGCCATTTGCTCCCCTCCTGTCGAAACCCCCGATAGCAAAAACAACTCAATTCCATCATCCTGAAGACTCATTTCGCTCTGACGAGAAGAGGTATTACCCCTTGCATATTCATTTCTAATTCCTAAATCTAAAGTCACGGGCCATTTGCTCCCCTCCTGTCGAAACCCCCGATAGCAAAAACAACACCTCCTGTTTTTGTTTTTCTTAAAAGCTTTCGAAAGCCGATGTCTTAATTAGA
>NW_007442002.1:0-411 GCF_000475195.1 Diaphorina citri
TACAAATTTTTGTCGATGGTGGGATTCGAACCCGGGACCTTCTGCATGGCAAGCAAGCACGTTACCACTGGACCAACCATGCCCCCAGTGTTTTTTTTAGAAGTGTTTTGGAAAATAACCCTCCTGCTCAGACCATCTGAAAGACCACCCAAGATGGATGTTTTTTTCACCCCACACGTAAGTCTGTCAGACAATCTGAGCATGTGTCACTGACTCAATGGGCATAAGGTCCTTCTTGCATACAAGTCTCCAATTATCAATTAACCTTTTATTACCATGATTATATAAATCAGTGGTGGTGTTGTTACTTTCCTTATTGTTGTTGTAACAGCATTAGCTTCACTTCATAAACAAACCTTTTAGAACCAATGCACTGGGGTAAGATGATGTATGATGTTCCATAGACATAAT
>NW_007442003.1:0-411 GCF_000475195.1 Diaphorina citri
CGAAGCGAATACAATAGTCCGTCCCTTATACCTTTTTATTACTATTGTAATAATAAAGGAAGGACGGACTAAAAATCCCCCAAAAACCAGTTTTTTTGGTTTTTTGGCTTTATGGTTTTCTGGACAAAATTTGCACCACCACCACCACCACTTTTGTGTTCCTGGTAAAAAGACCTTTAATTTGATATATAGGTCGACCAGGTTTGGATAAGTCCTTCTATGGGGACAGACAGACTGACAGATAGACACCGAAGCGAATACAATAGTCCGTCCACTATACCTTTTATTATTAGTAATAATAAAGGAAGGACGGACTAAAAATTCCCTTTTCTGTTTCAGGAGAAGATAACTCAAATCCCAGCGGACGTAATGCAGCAACTCCTCCTCTACCAGCAGACCACCGGTCGCTAC
>NW_007442004.1:0-411 GCF_000475195.1 Diaphorina citri
ACCAAGCCGCTGATAGAAATATTTGGGCCACAGTAATCGCCAACGTCTATTGAAGATATGGCACTAGAAGAAGAAGAAGACATTCACATTGAAAGGCCTATTTGTGGCACCATACAATGTTATTTCCAAAATACCTACTCCGTCTCGAAATATTGTAACAAATCACAACCAGAGGCGGAGGGGTTCCCGAGTATTATGTTTGTTTCTGAACTTTATCAACTCTTTCTCTACTTAGACACAGGCGGATTATGCTTGAAAACTTAATCGTACGCAGTTTCGTGTATACGAGTAATAAAAGATTTAAGGTTAAACGGGTACCCAAATATCATCAGACCTGATTGAAATGACTTGAGTTTCTCAAACTCCTCGGAATCGAACCCCAGCCTGCCGACTTACAAGTTCTTGATTTTT
>NW_007442005.1:0-411 GCF_000475195.1 Diaphorina citri
CGATTTACATACGCGTTACCATAATATGGTGTATTATTATCTATTGTCTTGCGACGTACCTTTTAAAGCTATTAGGACTTTGGAGAGGAGATTGCGAGACACTTTAAGAAATATGCAGTGAAAAGAAAGCGACTAGCTCAACTATGAAGAGGGCAAGCTAAAGGACGAGATGGTACGCGTATACCTATAAGACAACAGCTAAGATATGCTAGAAGGTGCCAGCCTAATTATTTAGGAGGGTAGTACGCCTGCCTTGTATGGGCTAGGTTGCGGGATGAATTCCCACCCGGACCGAATATTATCCCAAACACTTGAAGTTCGTTCTCTAGAGTGTCTAGACGGCTGGCTTTCTTCTATCCTGTCTTACTTCTCTTTTCGATTTCGGGACGATAAGACCTCCGTTGTTACAGT
>NW_007442006.1:0-411 GCF_000475195.1 Diaphorina citri
TAACACCAGTTGTAATAGAAGAGTATTCCAGCTGCGATAGAGTCAACATCTACCTTGGTCTGAAGATGATGTCCTGAGTGACATCGAAAGCTCACCGATTTTTTATTTTAATTTATTATGGTGCTCACCAATTTAAAAACCTCCTAATCGAAATTGTCTCAAATACTATTGAAATTATTGAGGACAAAGTCTTACATAACATATTTCTAGGCTGGGATTGAACCCACAACCTCGTGTTTATGAGGCAATTCGCCCGCTATAAGGTAAGCTAGGACGGGGGGTGTAGGTATTCGTGGCAGTGAAAGGTAAGTCAAAGTTCATGTTTTCAAAGTGAACTGTTTACATCAACTTAAACATGCTTCGCCTTGTTTACATACATAGGTATTTTTGCAGATTCTTTTTGTTTACACA
>NW_007442007.1:0-411 GCF_000475195.1 Diaphorina citri
AAAAAAAAAAAAAAAAAAAAAAAATGGAGTGGGTCTGAAGGAATTTGATGTGTTCCAATCCATTCATTCCCAAAAAATTATGTCGGAGAATATGAAATTTTATTGTTGGCATAATAGGACTTTATATTCCTAGACTACGGTATCAAATAAGTTATATTAAATAAATATGAAATAGTAGACCTCATTTCGGTGTGAACTCTGGACGTACCTTGCTCATATTGTTGTCCTGTTTACCCAGGTGTCCAGTATGGACGAGGTGGCTCAAGCTCTGGGCGAATACAATCCTCATCTGATAAGTGTGGACTTCTGGAAGACCTATTCCCTCACTCCAGTAGGTGTACGTGCTATAGCCAAGTGTAGGAAATTACAGGAGGTGGACTTTGGTTGGTGGTAAGTAAGATATTATGTTTT
>NW_007442008.1:0-411 GCF_000475195.1 Diaphorina citri
TTTCTCACCGCATCAGTAGGTACAGATCTTGGCCAGGTAGAAATCATGTGTTAGGGAAATTAGAAAACGATAAGATCGCTTTAGAAATTGATGATTCTTTGCCGATGTCATCGGTTTTGTGTCATTACACTGATGTCTCATACAGTTAAAATCAAAACAAAAGGAATGAAATCATCTTGAGAGAGAGAGAGGAGCATGGAATTTTTTGTAAATTCAGGAATATTGCTGGAAAGTGGAAAATCTCTTTTTCCCTCAGTGAAGATCTCTCTTTACCTTACAGGACGATAATAGATAGATATCAATTGCTTTTAGTTCAGCTTGAAACATCTCTCTCTCTCTCTCACCTGTCCAAAACTAGTAGCGGGTGGTCTATGTACCTTTCAGTGCTAGTGGACGGGGTTTGGTTCAAAA
>NW_007442009.1:0-411 GCF_000475195.1 Diaphorina citri
TCGACTCAAAGCCCAAGTCGAGAAGCAATTGCCCAAGAAGTACGAACATGTGGTGATGTGTAGACTGTCCAATCGGCAGAAGTACCTGTATGACGATTTCATGTCCAGAACCAAGTAAGTACCAAGTATCCAAGTTTAGTACATAGAACCAAATGTAATACATTGCCCAAGAAGTACGAACATGTGGTGATGTGTAGACTGTCCAATCGGCAGAAGTACCTGTATGACGATTTCATGTCCAGAACCAAGTAAGTACAAGTACATAGTATCCAGTTTTCAAAGGGTTCTCTCTGCTTTTAAGGAATGAGCACAATTTCTAGGTGGTTGACTGAGGTTCAGAACGAGCCAATTAAACATGGCTAGAGACCACCACCCCCGTGTATGACTGATGATGGCTGATCATAGACAGAA
>NW_007442010.1:0-411 GCF_000475195.1 Diaphorina citri
TTGTTGAATAAAAAAACCTAGGTATGTTTACCGTAATGTGTTGTTGAATAAAAAAACCTAGGTATGTTTACCGTAATGAGTAGGGTATTCGCCTGTTGGAAGTGATGAGTTTGTAGGCAGTTGCTTCGGAGTTTCCTCTGTCCCCTCTTCTGCTTCTCCTTCTCGTTGTCAGACATGGTTGAGCTTCTTCTTCGTCAGGGTCACCAATTTGGGGGGTGCGTCCGAATGTTGATGATCACGGACAGGCTCCCTCCCAATAGATAACCTACCTCGGTGGTGTAGTGGTCAAGGCGCTCGCCTGGTAAACAGGAGGGCGTGTGTTCAATCCCAGCTGAGGGATGGAATTTTATCCTCAATATAATTTGAGAATTTGACCACAATAATAGTAGTAGCCTACTGCTGGAGTAAAGG
>NW_007442011.1:0-411 GCF_000475195.1 Diaphorina citri
CACGAGAACACCAGAAAGTAACCCGTTGAAATATTTGCAATCGAAAAACGAGTACAAATTTTTGTCGATGGGGGGATTTCATCGTCTTTTTTATTTCGTAGCGATGAAACAACTGCTAGATTAGACTCGTGTAGTCTGTATCGCAGCATGCCCGTACCGTAGTATGCCTCTCATCTTTCATCAGATGGGCGATAAGAGATAGGTACAATACTTCCCATTTAAGTGCTTAACTCCATACACAAAAAGCACACTCCGAGGCTTAGGTGTAGGGGCTGTACAGCCCTAAAGGATGGGTTAAGCTTCTACGAATCTCCCATTTAAGTGCTGGGTCAAGCGGTTAAAATACCTATTTGCAATCGAAACACTCGTATAATTTTTTGTCTATGGCGAATACCCTTAGGGTGGAACTGA
>NW_007442012.1:0-411 GCF_000475195.1 Diaphorina citri
CGGACCACCAGGTACAGGTAAAACCCTCATGGCGAGACAAATCGGTCAAATGTTGAACGCCCGGGAGCCGAAAATCGTAAACGGACCGCAAGTTTTAGACAAGTATGTGGGCGAGTCTGAAGCTAATGTGCGGCGACTGTTCGCTGATGCTGAGGAAGAAGAGAAACGGGTAAGCCACAAGTGGTGATAGATTTTCAGGCATACTCAAGTTATCGATGGTTTTCTACTTCTTCTATTGAAGAGAAGTTTTTCCGTCCTACGCCGAAGAAAGACCGTGTTCCGATTTTCTGAATATTTGAAAATCGGAATAGGATGTTGAAATTTTATCAAGTGGTGATTTGTTCTCCCGAATACTTGTAAAACTTTGTAGAGAGGATCAGTATTTCAGATTTGCCAAATCTGTCAGTTACA
>NW_007442013.1:0-411 GCF_000475195.1 Diaphorina citri
TACTTTGCAGTAGCACCTAAATTTGGACTTCATACCAAGAAGAAGTATCCGAGTCCACGAACTTATCAAACGGCCCGTGTATCTGCCAACTTACTTGACTGAATGTGGACTGAAAGGGGAGCAATTTTTCGTATCCAAAATTATGCTGAAAAACTTTCCTCGAGATTTTTTCTACCCGTGAACTTCTTCGGGACAAAGTTCATTTCTTACCTTCTTCCTTTGATTTTCTAGTCACAGAACATCAGTGCATCTTAAGGGCGCGTTAATCCTGAAAACTACATATGTAGGGATACTTATTATTATGAATGAAGTTTCTCTGATGCTAAGGTACCTAAGTGTGATGTACAAAACATAAGAATAGGGGCTATTCCACGAAACAATTCTGATGTTTCCACTTTCTGGAGTGGAGTG
>NW_007442014.1:0-411 GCF_000475195.1 Diaphorina citri
ATGAACGACGTGAAAAAAAGTAAATAACTTTATTCATAAAAAGTAATTTATGACTTTATATATAATAATTTATAGCCTTTAACCCATTAACGCCCATAGCGCTCCCACATACCTGCGTATGCTAGTTCAGCATTTTTACTTTCCTTATCCTATAGGAAGGAAAGTAATGTAATCGGGCCAAATTTTTGATGGTCAGTTTTTAGTGCCAAAACACGTTTTGAGGTCCCTAGAGCCGAAATACAAAGTTTCAGCCATTGGTCCGTATGTCTGTCTGTCTGTAAAAAAATATCTCGAGAACGGTAATAGCTAGAGACTTGAAATTTGGCATACAGGTGTCAAATGTGACAAGGATGCGACACGAAACTTTTGGTTAAGATCGGTGCAACTGTTGGCGGCATTTTACCGCTTTTT
>NW_007442015.1:0-411 GCF_000475195.1 Diaphorina citri
CCGTGTAATTACAGGTTCTGAGTTATCTTACATTTTTGAAGCCTTAAGTATAGGGGTTGTTGAAACTATGTGAATGGGTAAGAGGCAGAGCGAACCAAGTCCAAAAATTGACTTTTTGAGTATTTATATTGTTGGAAACTGCATGAAAAAATCTCATTTTTACTTTTTGATTGGTTGCTAACTTCCATTTAGTTTGGAAATGAGAGTAAAAACAAAATGGCTAGGTATCTCTATTCAAACTTTGGCTAGTCCTAAACTTTAACTCCATTTATCTCAAAACGCTTTTTCTTTTAGACTCAGTCCACTCTGCCTCTTAGCCATTCATGTATACCCTTACCACACTGCCTGTAGGTAACTTGCGTACTATTTCAATTTTAACCTTCTAGTTGCTTACTAAAATTAAAAAAAAAA
>NW_007442016.1:0-411 GCF_000475195.1 Diaphorina citri
TCGTTTCTAACCCTTTGAATTTGAAGTATTTGAACATGTCCTTTTGCTTCGTTCCAGAATTATTTGAACATCATACCTCGATTATGTTAGCATAATTTGACATCTCGTTCTAAGCTGACAATCTAAATAAAGCACTGCTTACACATACGTACATATGTGCGAGTACTTATCGGCTCAGTATAGTGAAAAGGTTAAGCCTCGTTTAAAGTTAACTCATTAAATACTCAATGAAGTTGTCATGTCATAGCTGAGAGTTTGTTGGAACTCCTGGGGCGTCAATATCAATACTTGTGTACCTATGTATCAATATTACTTATGTAGCATTATGTACCTACTTATGTTTAAATTGCGTCTTTAGCAACTTTCTTTTACGAAGCCTCTTCACAAGAAGAACATTCCATCTTGAAATTT
>NW_007442017.1:0-411 GCF_000475195.1 Diaphorina citri
TCTTTTTCCTACCTTCTTCTTTTCTTGTACCATCTTTCTCCCCTCCTTTCTTTCTTCCCCTTCTTTCTCCTCCTCCTCCTCCTCCCTCTTTCCTCTTCTTTCAGGCATTATTCTCATTTGGGTTTGTAAACAAGCACGAGTTAGAAACAGAAAGAAAAGAACATTTTCTCCTCAGTCGAAACTTTGGAGAAGAAAATTGCTTGTGAGAGGGTTTTTTTCTGTGCGGTAAGGGAAGGAGGGGAAAAGGAAGGGAAAGAGAAGGAGGGGTAAGGGAAAAGTAGGTTAGAGTGGGGGTAGATTAGGGTGAAGTAGGGGTAAGTTGAGGTTGGGAGTGGGTAGGTAAGGTTGGGGTGAGATTAGGGTGGGGTAAGATTGCTATCTCCATCATCATCTTGTTTTACACTAACTTAG
>NW_007442018.1:0-411 GCF_000475195.1 Diaphorina citri
GAGCGTGGTACGACACAGACCACACGAGTCTGATGTAGCAGTCGTATCAACGCTGTTTTACTTACCCTCATCATCATGTTTCTCAATCCTAGGATTGTTACTTACCCTAAACGTTTCAATATAATCTAAGCGAGACACAAGCACCAGACACTTGGGTGCATACATAATGCTGTGATGTTGATTTATAGAGCGAGGAGTGTGCTGTGTGGCGAGTGCGGATACACTGTGGTGCTCACTCTCTATCGTGTCTTCTTCCTGGAAGCAGAGCATAGGAAATATCTTGTAAAAGAGCAGGGTTAGGTACATGCCCTTTGAGAATAGGAAAAGGGTGTGTTGTATTCATCGATATAATCACTGTATATTGTAGCTCACAGCCAGCTAAGTCAGCTGGGAGGGTAGCGCGTCTGCCTT
>NW_007442019.1:0-411 GCF_000475195.1 Diaphorina citri
ATTTTTTAAAAATTAATGAACATTTCTATAATAAAGATGGTCTATCCCAGTGGTTCTTAAACTGTGCTCCCCGGAGCAAACTGTGCTCCCCGGAGCACTGAGTGCTCCGAAAGAAATTTTCAGGCAAAATAATTCATTTCTTACTTTGTAAAATTTACAGCACTCTCATGGTGCTCCGCAGCAAATAAAGTTTGAGAACGGCTGATATATCCCAATAAAGACTTGAAAAGTTGAATCTTGATACTTGGATACATAGTAAAATCATATCTCTTTTACTCTGATCTACTTGTCTTGTTCTATTTTGCCATTTTTCTATATATTTTCTAACTCCTCTTCTAACCCAACCCAAATCCCCCTTCCATTTTCGCTGTCCCCAGGCATCGACGCCGGTCAAGGCGAACCAGACTGGAT
>NW_007442020.1:0-411 GCF_000475195.1 Diaphorina citri
GCTCTTAATACTTCCTCACAGTGTGAACTAAAAGTTACACAAAGGGCGTGAATTTTCATAGGCCAACTTTAGGGGCCCCTTGTCATAAAACCCTTGTGACACGAGGAAAAGTATCATCATGTGTTCCTGTAGCTGGATATTCCGATTTACTAGTAATCAGAGCGTCAGCGATAAAGGTGTTATTTTGTTTAATGCTGCTTGGTTGTTGGCGTAATCACAGGACTTGGGAGTTACTTTGTTACTTACTTGAATGTTCCATGCAAACAAGACTTTTCTTCTGAATCTTCTATGAACCATAGGTATTTGTGAAGAGAACAAAAAGGTTTCCGAAACTGTCCCAAAGCGATACCTCGTACATTTGAATTATGCTAGTATGAAAGAATAGATACCTAGGTATGCACTTGTAAGATA
>NW_007442021.1:0-411 GCF_000475195.1 Diaphorina citri
GAAGCGAATACAATAGTCCGTCCACTATACCTTTTATTATTAGTAATAATAAAGGAAGGACGGACTAAAAAGGTAGAAGGGACGGACTATTGTATTCGTTTCGGTGTCTGTCACTCGGTCGGTCGGTCGGTCTGTCTGTCTGTCCCCATAGAAGGACTTATCCAAACCTGGTCGACCTATATATCAAATTAAAGGTCTTTTTACCAGGAACACGAAAATGGTGGTGCAAATTTTGTCCAGAAAACCATAAAGCCAAAAAACAAAAAAAAAAAAACTGTTTTTTGGGGGATTTTTTGTTGTACTTTCAAGCATCTTGTTTCTTTCCTAGTTTTCCTGGTTTTTGGGGAATTTTTTTCACATTTTCTCACACAAATGAGCTCTGATCTCGAAATTTGTCGCGACGACCTATGA
>NW_007442022.1:0-411 GCF_000475195.1 Diaphorina citri
TCCTCCACCCCGGAATGCCCCATTCCGGTAAATCTCAAGTTTTGCCCCGCATTAAGCATTACGGTACAATGCCAAAATTTCCTCTAGGTTTCCTGACGTTTCCTCTAGGTGTTGAAAAGTCCATCTCTGACTCTTCCTTCTTTCCTCTTTCACAAAGCCACATAAGTATTATGTCTCCAATTACTAGTTACTACGCTGCCACCACCCTGCCTCCCTCTCTTCAGCCCAACATATTGCTAGATTTTTTGTAACTACCCGGACAAGTGGAGTAAACTGCTTTTTTTAATCAATTCGCGAAGTAAGGACACCACAAGATAAAGCTCTCTTACCATGTGAGCGAACTCATTCAGCTTACTGTCTACGCCACCTTGCACTCCATAAGGGCCTAACTCAGGTGTCTCGTCACTCTCG
>NW_007442023.1:0-411 GCF_000475195.1 Diaphorina citri
CCAGAAAAGAGGAAATTGCGAAAGAAAATACAACTTTTGTCTTCTCTTTACAAACCTACAGCCAGTATAGTTAGTTTGCTGGCTTGCATTGTAAGCTCTAGGGCGTTGCTTGGGTTCAATAATTCCAGCCCGTGGCGATCTTTATCCTAAAACCTATACAGATAGGTTTCATTCTCGGAACGGCTGGCTTTCTCCTGTCCTGTTCTTCTTCTCCAATTTCTGGTCGATAGGTTTCGTTCTCGGAACGGCTGGCTTTCTCCTATCCTATCCTCATTCTCTCTTCGATTTCGGGACGATAAGACCTGCGTTATTACTGTCCCCTCTCTCAAGCCCCTTGGAAAAATCCTGCAGAGGAAGCAGTGCGCTGTTTGATTTACAAGTCGATAATTTAATTTAGTCCATTTTTTTTCT
>NW_007442024.1:0-411 GCF_000475195.1 Diaphorina citri
GGATAAAATCCGCCCCGGGCGGGAATCGAACCCGCGGCCTAGAGCTTACAAGGTAGACGTGCTACCAACCAAGCTAACCAGGCTGGCTTAGACTAGCTAGTCTGGTTAGCTTGGAGACTAGCGCGTCTGCCTTGTAAGCGCTAGGTCGCTTTTCGATTCCCGCCCGGGGCGAACTTTATCCTAAACAGATGAGGTTCGTTCTCAGAACGGCTGGCTTTCTTCTATCCTGTCCTCATCTTTTCTGTTTAAATGTAAATGCAGTTTCTTTGTGTTATTATGTCACAACTTTGGTACTCACTACAGCATTGTAGGATTTTCCCAATATCTCAATAATTTCCTCACGAGGCTGAGTGGGCCCCGCAATAGCCAGTCACGGAATCAATCATTTGGATGATACAAATTTCTTGACCC
>NW_007442025.1:0-411 GCF_000475195.1 Diaphorina citri
TATAGCAATGTGTATAAGAACTTGTCTAATCTCGATAACCAAGAAGAAGAAAAATATCTGAATATGGACGTCCCGCTATACAAAATACGCACTATAGCTCAACTAAGAACATCAGCCCAGAAAATAGTAAGAATTACGATCCATAAGGACATACATGTGATAGAGACCGAAAAAATATGTACCTTGTGTAATCTTGCAAAAGAAGAATCTTTGGAACACTTTATGCTGGAATGTCCGATATACAGAGCTACGAGACAACGATACATTGGAAAATATGTCAATGATTATAGTCAGGCACATCTGAAGAACTTGCTTCTTATTACATCATTGGAAAAAATTAATGATATCTATAACTATACTGAAATATCCCTGAAATTTAGATCTAACATTATTAATGAGTACTCATAATGA
>NW_007442026.1:0-411 GCF_000475195.1 Diaphorina citri
CGGGCGGGAATCGAACCCGCGGCCTAGCGCTTACAAGGCAGACGCACTACCAACTAAGCTAACTAGGCTGGCTGTATGCTTTTGAGTTAAGAAGCAAAGTATTTTTCAGAATTTCCAGTCTTACAACTACAATGTAAAGTCGCGTTGGTGTTGCAAAAGTAAGGCTAAAAATCTAGTCAAGTGTAATCGCCTTATACGATAGCGTTACTACCCGATTTTCAGAACCTTTCCAAGCAAGGACTAAAAGGTTGGGGGGAAGAGAGTTCTTTGTTGTAATATTGCCATTGATCAAAGTATCCCAGCGGGGTGCTATCATATATCAAGCAGCAAGCCCATGTGAAGCTTTTATATTAAATGGAGTCAAGAGCATCCAGGCAAACTTATATATTTAACTTTATTTTCCATCGGATC
>NW_007442027.1:0-411 GCF_000475195.1 Diaphorina citri
TCTTCGCACAGGCGGAAATAACCGATTTTGGCGGTTTTCACTAAACGGTTAGAGATATCGAAAAAGTTATGAGAGTAGCCCCCCCCCATAAACCATACCTAAAACCCCCAAATTAGTAGTTTAACTTCATGATGAGTAATAAGTTAGGCTTAGCTTAGGAGATTTTTATTGTATAAATCTATTATGAAAAAATATATAAGAACATTCAATTCAATAGACAGTCGGGAGACGACAGCTGGAGCACGTAGGATCTCACTCTCCTACTTGAGACCGTAGCACGAACAAAACAGGAATGTAAGATGGCGTACGAAGTCGTGGTTCCACGTTGAAAATGTTGAAATTGTACCAATATCTCTTGTTGTTACGGATATGGTAGAAAATTTGGTTGGGAAGAACTTATGGTGGCCCTGA
>NW_007442028.1:0-411 GCF_000475195.1 Diaphorina citri
CTTATGATAAGGTGCAATTGTGCGAAATATTGAAGTGGAAATATTAATAATAGGTAATGGAGAAACGTAGGGAAAAAATGAAAGTTTGTAATGAGAGTGAAAAAACCGAATGAATGGCAGGTTCCGTTTAGTCCTCCTGTACCGATTCTGGTTTGAAATGTCGAGGATTAAGGTAATACTCGTCTAATTTGCTGGTGAAATAACAGTATGAGTACATTGTTTCTCTTGACATATATCTGCTGTAAAGTTCAGAACTTTAATAGATTCGTAGAAGCTTAACCCATCCTTTAGGACTGTCTAGCCCCTACACCTAAGCACTTGTGTACTTGAATAGCTTGGTCAACATTTAGTCTGTTCGAAAGTAGAGTATTAGAGACTTAGAGAGTCCATTGATCTATCCACCCTGTTGGC
>NW_007442029.1:0-411 GCF_000475195.1 Diaphorina citri
CGAAAAAGAAAAAGAGGAGAAGGAGGAGGAGGAGGAGGAGGAGGAGGAGGAGGAGAAGAAGAAGAAGAATAATAATAAGAAGAAGAAGAAGAATAAGAAGAAGGAGAAGAAGACAAAACAAATCAGTAAACTTTTGCTGCAGTTGCAAATTTTGTTTAACTAGATTTTTCTCTAATGGTTTCCTGTTTTATTTTTTTTAGGTAGATAAGTAGGTATAGGTAGGTATTATGGGTACCTATACCTAATAAGTAGTAATTTATTATGGGTCCATAAAGGTATCTACCTACTACCTACCTATTTTTATTATTATTATTTTTTAATACAACTCCTAGGTTTTTTTTTATGAGGAGGAAAAATCTTAATGACTTCTCCAGCATGGTGTGGAGGGTATGCTGGAGTCACGGCTCAGGG
>NW_007442030.1:0-411 GCF_000475195.1 Diaphorina citri
GCTTTCGGTTATGAGGTTATCTTGGAAATCAAAGTAGAAAATGTTGCACGAAAACATGGATTAATTCCAGTAAACACACAATTACCTACACATTCACGCCGAAACGTACATTGTATTAAGCACATAAGCAGCAATGAAGAAGCCTCCGACAAAATCGGAGGATCAGGGCACGTCCAGAAGAATTGACCCACAAGATCAACTTCCCCATATCCTCCAACTACCCGATCGACAAGATTTAAGTGACAAATCTGGACACAGAACGATGACGATCTTGCACAAAATTATGGATTTTTCTCCTAATGTGTTCTCTTTTGCCATTTCTAGTCTGGTCCCATGGTCTTCTTAGCTTTCGTTCCCTCTAATCCAGAGAAATGTGTCACATTTACTCGATGAACTTCATGCTCTGAAAGT
>NW_007442031.1:0-411 GCF_000475195.1 Diaphorina citri
TAGCTCAGATGCATGCTGCGGGTACAGGACTAATGAGGTATGTATTAAACTTGTCTTGAGTCAGCTTTCACGGCGCAATTAATCCTTAGCTTGGAGGGTATTGCATTTGCCTTGCAAGCGCTAGGTCGCGGGTTCGATTTTATTTCTTCTAATTCATTCATATCCACAGTTTCCGTTTTCTTGACGGGTCAATTGACAAGGCCTCTCCGCCAGCGTCTAGGTATCTCTTTCTATTACATCCCAGTTGTATCCTTTATTTTTCTTTTCAATTTATATTTTTTCAAATAATGTATTTTTTAGGCTCAGGTGTAGGGGCAAAAGCCCCAAAAGATGGGTTAAGTTTATACTCCCCTTCATTACAAATTTCATCAGTAAATGGTTTCTTCAAATTAAATAGATCCCAAGGGAAAG
>NW_007442032.1:0-411 GCF_000475195.1 Diaphorina citri
CTGATTTCAACCTCTGAGGAGATGCTTATTCTCCCTCTTCATTACTTGGTAAAATAATAAAGGAAGGACGGGCTAAAAAGTAACATAGGTATAAATTTAAATTGGTAGGTACACCTATTTAATAAGATTGGTTTAAATAAAATATTGTATATGCAGTGGCGTAGCGTCTATGTAGGGCGTGTATGGCGGCCATACACTCAAAAGTTCACTCAAGTACCCTTAAATATTGACTTTAAATAATTAATGTATTTTTATTAGATAAATAAAAATTATTATCTCTGAAATGGTTAAAAATCTCTTTATATCCCAGTCGGACCCGAAAAATCCTCTAAAAGAGATAAAAATCCCACTGTGTCGGGATAAGACACAGTATGAACACTATGGTGTCTACAAAATAAGACACAGTACCTA
>NW_007442034.1:0-411 GCF_000475195.1 Diaphorina citri
GTTGATAATGTCTGGGCCGGTGCTTTGTTCAACACTGGGTACTGGACAGATCTCAGGAAGTGAAAATGATCTTTTTTTTTTCTTTCTTCTTAGACTTGAAAGAATGTTATATCTATGTTGTCTGAAGAACAATGATAAAAGGAATACATTGGTTTTGCAAAGATTTATAAGAACCAACACAAACAAAAGCTCAAGACAGAATCCTTCAAAAGTTCAAACCCTCGAAAAATAAGGCTGAATTCCTTGACTGACCTGGGTGTATCTAAGGTTAAATCCTCATCAAAGACTATGAACACGAAAAAAATGGTTCCTATTACGGATGCAAAGTTTTTTAAGCATTAGGTATCTTAATGGGACGAAATATTTTATGATTTTTGGGAAAATTTGAAATATCCAAGCACATTGTTTATT
>NW_007442035.1:0-411 GCF_000475195.1 Diaphorina citri
CATCCCGTAGAATGCCTCTCATCAGATGGGCGAGAAGAGACACAATACTCCCCATTTAGGTGCTGGGTCAACACGAGAGCACCAGAAAGTATACCGATTGCCTACAAACGTAGTCACATAACCCCGTTAGCCGAAGTATAAGAAAGGCTAGAAAAATGAGGAGATAATAAGAAAACAAGAATAAAAGTATATCTACAAAACAACAGTGTAAATAACATTTCTGAGCATTTATTTCCTAATTAATATGTAATCAATTGGAGAGATGCTCATTATTTCGAAACAAAATTCAGTGATAAGCAGGTGTCTATTGATAACGCAGGTCAAACAAGATAAATATTGCCTACAGTTACTGTTACCTATATTTTGTTGATCAGGCAGGGAAGTTCACAGCTTAACCGGGCTCCGGACCTA
>NW_007442036.1:0-411 GCF_000475195.1 Diaphorina citri
GGCTCTTTGTGTATGGCTTACACTTAAGTTGCCCCCCTCCAGCTTACACTTACTTGTACGAAGGGATGGGATAAGCCTGGGCAGGACACAGGAGGGCAAAATTCTGGCCCGACTTTTTAACGAACCAACTCAATTTGGTTTCCGACGAAAAAGTCGGCGCTTTGAAACCGATTGGCTCTGAAAGGGTTCAAAGGTTCGTTATTGAGACACCTTTTATCTACGTACATACATAGGTGATTATTATTGCAGAAATTCTAGATTGAGAATCGAGAGTTTTTCAATTCTGAAGGGCGGGCGAGTGCTTTTTTTAAACACAAATTATATTCAACTTCGAATCTCTGTATGTTGAGTCTTGTGTTTAATCGAGAAGAATAAACAAGGTATATTCTATTCCATTCTCACCTGAACATA
>NW_007442037.1:0-411 GCF_000475195.1 Diaphorina citri
CGTTTGAAATATGATGTGCCAGGAAAAGGATCTTGGATGTTTCTTATATCTTTTCTTTTACCCTCTTTTGACGTCCATGGAGGTTGATGATGACCGATGTTAATGTTTCCAGTGATGACAGGTAAGTATCATTTGTATGACATATCTCAACATTACATTCAGCATAAATGTCTCAGAGCCTGAATGTGTGGTATGACATAGAGCTGTTTTGCCATCTTAACGAACTAGCAGATTCCAGGTCTTGAAACTGTGTAGCTTTTCCCCATATCCTCATATGTTTCAATTTAAAGTTCAAAGAATTTCAAGCCACAGTTCGTTCTCACACCCTGGACTTCCGGGATACAAACCAAGTACTCTGACCACTGGGTCACGGTATGATCATGCGGATATTCAATATGGAGAAGATCCATT
>NW_007442038.1:0-411 GCF_000475195.1 Diaphorina citri
TACAATACATGAAAATTATGAATGGAACACAAGTGTGATGTTGACATGTTGTTTTTGAGAGAAATTAGAAAGTAACCACAACAAGGAAACTTCTGGAACATTGGTGGATTGGGTGTCCAAGTTGCTGCAAAAGTAGGGGTTCTGGGGGAAAAAACAAAACTCCGTGCCCGAGTAGACACTAGATACCCACTCTGAAGGTCCCAGGTGCCTATAATACCACATTGGAGTTTAAACATCGATTAGCCAACTTGATAGTTTGCTAATCAGTGATTAGGATTCGGTGTAGTCTTCAACTTATGTCTGGATTATCGAGGCCATTTGCACAAAATGCACTTCTGATCTGTTACAAATCCCATCGATTCTGGTCAACAGGAATGTTAAGGTGGGTTTACTCGCTCAAGACATTTGCAC
>NW_007442039.1:0-411 GCF_000475195.1 Diaphorina citri
CACCAAAAAAACTCCGCGGGCCACAAAAAAGGGCTGGTGGGCCACTAGTTGGAGATCGCTGGTATAGGTACTAACTATAAGCCATAAGGTAGATGATACTAGATTAGATATAGATGTATATCACTATAATGTAGAGAGGAGAGACTAAAGCATTGTATAACCTATCATGGATTAGAGAGAAGTAGGGTATATCAGTAATTCAGTACTGTAAGTGTAATGTATAAATGTAAATGTATTGTCAGTGTAATATATGGAGTATTCAGTGTATTTAGTACACGGGCAAATGTGACTTCAACTGTGTTAGCCCACCTATTCGACTCTCTATTTATGATTCTACACTCTCCACAGCTATACTAATTTAAGTAATTAATTCTTAAATGAACTCACTCAAAGAAGGAGTCCCCCCCCACG
>NW_007442040.1:0-411 GCF_000475195.1 Diaphorina citri
TTATCATGCCCACCAGTGACGAAAAATATTCAACCAGTGTTGTAAACATGTGCCTATGTCTAATCTTGTACATAATTTCACTTTGAAATCGTCTTACCTCTTGAACTCTCTTCAGCATTCAATCATAGAGAGATCTGCAAAAATTAAGATTTCAGCTTTCCAATCAACACTGGTTTGCCATAATTCCAAGGATCCTTCACGACTACAGTGACGTAGGCAATACACCCGTAACAAGCTCACAATTTGAGTAGTAATGACCACAAAAGACAAATCTACGAGTGAGAGACAAGTATCAGGTGAATTGTATTCTTTACCACATCACACTTCCACTTAGCCAGAATTTCCGGAGAAAAAACCCCTAGAGTAATACAGAGTGAAATCTTACCATTATCTTTGGAAGTGACTTCTTTC
>NW_007442041.1:0-411 GCF_000475195.1 Diaphorina citri
TGCTTTATATATTCTGTCTCCTAAAAAAATTCTGTAAAATTCCTATTGCCCCTAGTGCTATTACTTGTATTATTTCCCAAATTAACACAATGTGGGTAAAAAATTTACCCACAAAAATATGAGAATTCTGACAAGATCAATATTCGAATGCACAAGATCCATATACTCATGTAGATAAGTATTAGGTCCTACAGAATGGACATTTAAATAAATGAATAAATCGAGCTATCAATTTCATACCCTTAACTGTTTTAAACATGCGCAGTCCTTCATTGCCAACATAACTAAGCGTACATTATCAGACCCATATACAATCTAAGCATACATTCTCAAACCAATCTTATATTATAAGAACGAGATCCATTCACTCATTCACATTTCACATTTCACACACTGATCGCTCTATCTCTA
>NW_007442042.1:0-411 GCF_000475195.1 Diaphorina citri
ACTTTCGATTTTTTCACGTGTCCTTCTATTGACATCTTGTACATATTATTTCAATGTCTCCGGGTTTTCTTCAATTTTTTTCTTCGGTTTATCCCGTGTAGAGACAGGGTCGGCGTTCTTCGTCAGCCTCTCGATCAGCCCTAAAAGGGTGATTGCTTTAGACTGACATTTGGTTTTGGCTACAAATTTTACGAGTGGATGCCCTTCGCTCTCAACCTTTGCTATTTCTTTAGCAAGGGAAATACAGGCCGGTATACTCCCTGTTTACGTCCCCCAGCCATACTACTTTTTTCAAGTATTAATTCCATCAATTATTTTTTTCCCCCGCAGGATGTGGAGAAGCTACGTCAGGAGAAGATCGAGATCGACCAGCAGCTGCGGAGTATCCACGGTTCGAACCTCGGCGGTGGC
>NW_007442043.1:0-411 GCF_000475195.1 Diaphorina citri
CTTACCAACAGTTCTAAGAATAGAAGAACACAAATAGCTTTTACTCTTCACAGTTGGTATTATTCTATTTGTGTTCTTGCCTTGCTATTTGTGTTCTTCTTTTCAAGATGATTCTTCACAAAGTCACGTCAGAATCTATCAATAAGTTCTAAGAATGTTTTACACCTCTGTACCAATAAGGACAAACGACGGTACCATGAAAGGGTAAAAGACTTCGTGGACCAAAAGGCATTCCTCTTTCGCCACCAAATGATCAATTATTGCAAACATTGTCGTATGCTCTTCGAGTTCCACATGCACATAGGTAAAACAGCATGGTATAATTCTATCTATGCTCGTACCTCGATACACTTTAACCGCATTTATGAATAAATTATTAGGGAACCCAGAGCAAAAAGTCAGTCATGTAAA
>NW_007442044.1:0-411 GCF_000475195.1 Diaphorina citri
AAGGATTAGTAAAGACCCACCAGCCTAGTTTGCTTGGTTGGTAGCGCGTCTGCCTTGTAAGCGTTAGGTCGCGGGTTCGATTCCCACCCGGGGCGGATTTTATCCTGAACGGATAAGGTTCGTCCTCGAAAGGGCTGGTTTTTTCCTATACTGTCTTCCTTCGAAGAAATTGATTTTTTTCTCGTCTCCTGAAAACTCCCAAGACAAGACAACTGCTTAGAAAAAGAACTTTTTCCCAATTTGTATATTGAAGAATAGTACCTAATTCCAAGGTAAGTATCTATGTATACGTGTAGGTATTACCTAGTTCTAATTCTACAGTACCTATCTATCTAACCCAGTATCTAATAGAAACCTGTCTCCATTTTGCCCGTACCTAGTCCAATTTGACCATCTGGCAAATTATTTTTT
>NW_007442045.1:0-411 GCF_000475195.1 Diaphorina citri
GGGAAGGGAAGAGAGATGGACATTGGTTAGTATTTTTTATTTATTTATTTTGAATAAAATTTTACAATACAGAGATCTTCTCCTAACCTAATAATAAAGCTTCTAAGAAAAGATGGTTACATTGGTTAATTTATTTATAGGGCTGATTCTTATGAGCCAACTGAGCCAGCGGGCCAGCATTGGTTAGTATTTATGGGGCTGTGAACCAAGTGGGCTAGGGGCGATTTATTTATAGGGCTGATTCTTATGAGCCAACTGAGCCAGCATGCCAGATTTGGTTAGTATTTATGGGGCTGTGAACCAAGTGGGCTAGGGGCGATAGTATCTACATTGAATGCACCAGTTCCCAATGGATCACTTATTTTAAGCAAAGTTACGCCTGGTGCCAGCCTAGTTAGCTTAGTTGGTAGT
>NW_007442046.1:0-411 GCF_000475195.1 Diaphorina citri
TTGCTGGACATGTAGGTGCCCCAGTCTATGCTGAACTTGTCCGACACCAACTGGCTGCCGGGCCGTCCATTGCTGAAAGGAAAAATAAAATAGTTCTAATTTATATTGCTCTAATGGCACTAATGTACTAATGGGCTGCTCTTTCTACCAATAACTCAAGAGGGCAGCAACAGACAGAAATAATTGGCTACACTGACAAGGCATTGCCTTTAGAATCTGATGATGAATGACACTAACAATTCCTTTTATGCATGCAGTAAGATTGTTGCAGCTCAAATTTCATAACTTGAACACCTGTCTTCCTGATTACCAGAGAAGCCTTTGACCATTGAGCTAAGAAATAAATTTAAACAGTCCTCAATAATGAAATCGTTTGCATTTGCATCAATTTGAACTCGTGAAAGAGTGCAG
>NW_007442047.1:0-411 GCF_000475195.1 Diaphorina citri
GGACTTGCAAAGTCTACTAGTATCAAGTAAGGAGATTAAACTAATTTTTCTTGAGCTTTTGATTTAAATCAGTAGGTTAAACTTATTAAATTGCAGACCTTCTAAATATACAATGCAATACAATACACTAAATATACAATATTGGGATGCAAGAAGAAAAATGACCTAATAGTCAATTTCTAGCATTTGAAACAAACCAACCAACATTATTTAGAGAAAAAAAAATCCTTTATTTTACACTTTTACAGCATTGACGAAGATAGTAAAGATTTCTCCCAAGAGTATCAACCCAAGTCAGAAAGCTCCCTTGAGTTCAAGAATGGTGATGCAAGTGCCAAGTACTCCATTGTGGATTCAGCCGAAGAAGTTACTCTAAGTCTACCTCACCAAAGTTCTGCAGGTAATGCCCCC
>NW_007442048.1:0-411 GCF_000475195.1 Diaphorina citri
CTCACACCCGATAAATCATAGCATAAAGTCACTAGGACGCCAGGTCCTGAGTTCTAGGGGCAAAAGGCTCCATTCTTGACTCGATTCATGAAACCTTGCTAAATGTTTCTTGATTTGGACTTTAGCCTTGTATTACATATATAGAAAAAAAGTGGGTGCTGGGAAATTGCAATCCAACCAAAGAATCGTTTTGCCCTAATAATCTTTTATCTGCTCCTTTCTTCGGTATAGGTAGGTACTACCTACTCACATGCGCAAACCTAATATACGAGTATCAAAAGTGTTCAAGGCGCTACTGTGGCTTTTTCCGACCTCACTCAGGAGTTGGGTATATAGTTGGACGAATGGAGGGTAACACCCCCATCTCTAAAAACCTTAGCAGTTATAGAGTGACGTTAAACTTGTATCAAA
>NW_007442049.1:0-411 GCF_000475195.1 Diaphorina citri
ATCCCGAGTCCCGAGCAAAGCCCCCTCGCAGGCAGCACATTAATGTGTTTGTGCGCATACGTTTCTGCGCATTTCTTTTTGCTCCTCCGCCAGCGTGCTTGCATACTGGCGCTACCTAGCGAGGCAACTGCCTGAAGTCTGAAGTCACACATCTTTGAATTCTTTCATTAGAACGGGAAATGAAAATTGAATTTTCGACCTTTTACAGTTATTTTTTTTTCGGAGTTTTGACTTCAGATTTGGATTTTTCAATACTTCTTACGTAGGAATCGATCATTTATTAATAATTTTTACCCATTTGCAATTGCTCCATCGTCCATAACAGAGACCTCCTGCTTATCTAGATACAATTGAAAATGTTGAGGCTAGAATGTTATCGATAATGTATACAAAACCATCGACCCTCGCGGA
>NW_007442050.1:0-411 GCF_000475195.1 Diaphorina citri
GGAGAGCTTCTAATTTCTTTATCAACTTCAAAATCTACACCCTGCTCCAAAAGTTATGTCTTTATACTGAACATATCATATGGAATGACTGTAGACACATTTGAAGTCATAAAGGGTAGAATTTGTTAGGCAATTTTTTAAGCATTAAACACATTATGGGCCATTGAGCAATCAGATACAATCTTCTATTAATCTAAATAATTATTTAGTCTATTTATCCAGTTATTCAAGTTTTATTCCAAAAATTTGACCTTACATATTGAATTTGACAAAATTTTGACCTTAAAGGGCTTGAAAAATCAATCATGATAACTCGAGAAAATAAAATAATTAAAGAAGAAAATATTGAAAACCAGAATCGGATGGAAGAAAATGTTGGTTCGAGCCTGATGAAATTTCAGAGAGAGTTTA
>NW_007442051.1:0-411 GCF_000475195.1 Diaphorina citri
CTACTTACAGTTCTCTCTTCTCCTCCTCTTTTTCTTCTTCTTTAATTTGTCCTATTTCTCTTCCTTTTTTACTGCACCCTTTCCCAATTTTCTTTTGTTATTGGCCTCCTTTATCCAATTTCATTATGCCTTCTCCTTTCGTTATATTTCTCTCTTCTCCTCTTCTACTTCTCCTTCCCCTCCTCCTTCTACTTCTTCTTTTTCTTAACCGAACATTTTCCAAATTCAACCTCCTCCTATTTTGTAAATAACGCCTGCTAATCAAAGAATGCTTCACGCCAAACTTGAGATTTGAAAATCAATAATTTAAGCTGAGCACATTGCATAACTAAACAACATTTTACGGCGTTTTATAAGTATTGTGTTTTAGCTTCAAGGGGAAGTACTCTTTCAACTCTTTGTCTTCTGTCA
>NW_007442052.1:0-411 GCF_000475195.1 Diaphorina citri
TACTTCGCACCAAGTTCTAAGTTAAAATAAAAGTGTCTGTCTGTTTCGCGATATCTCATGAACAGGAGAGGTCTGGTTTTTATGATATCTTACCTGTGAGCAAGGTCAAAGTTCCCAAGATGACCGCATTGTCCACCAAGTTGTGAGGAATGGAATCTATGGATGCCAGAACCATACAGCCCACTCCGAAGAACATGAGGACTCCTATGCCCAACAGAACAGTCTCCTGTGGGAGAAGATCAAGAAAACGGAAGAGGGAGAATAGAAAAATCTAATCAAACTATTGGTATGTACCATCAAAACCTTTCCGAATTTTAAAATAATCTTTTTTTTATTGAAGAGGTTTGACAGAGGGAACTGTAACTGCTATGGTCTTATCGTCCCGAAATCGAAGAGAGAAGGAAGACAGGA
>NW_007442053.1:0-411 GCF_000475195.1 Diaphorina citri
TTTCATCAGTAAATGGGTTTCTTCAAAATTAAATTGATCCCAAGGGCAAGGCAATGCCTAAACCCTTGACAAATGGAGTGTGCCTGTTGCCTGAGTAGTAGGGATGTTGCGTATATCAAAATCCTATAGATATATATATATTTCCCCTCCGATAAATCGATACCTACATAGGATTTTTTCATATTTTCCTTTAACACGTTGAATACCAGGTCGATTTTTCTAATAGTTCGCTTGGTTCCTGTCAGCCATATATGGCGGACATCTAAATGTTCTCAATGTACTTTTCAGCCACATGTGGCTGACACGAAGTACATTATCTTCTTGTCCTCCACCCGGTCTGGCTAGGGGACGTTAAACAGAGAGTAGACTAGCGTCTGGCTGTGGGACTATAAACAGGGAGGAGAACAGCTA
>NW_007442054.1:0-411 GCF_000475195.1 Diaphorina citri
ACGGCCCCAATAACCCACTCAAAATGAATGCGGAGAGCAGATATTTGTTTAGTTATGCTAGCATTTTTTTTTTTTTTTCATGGGGCTGTGGTTTTTGGTTATGGGTTTAAATTGAACCTAAATTTTACTAGGTGATGGGTGTCAGTACTTTTTTTGGCAGTTGCAACAACTTCTTTAACTTCCATCAACTTGGACTTCATCAATGAAATCAGATTCAGGTAGCTCTTCAGCAAAATCTGGGGTGTAAGAAGTGCATGGTTGAAGTTGGCTAAGAAGATCTTAGACCATAGCCTGATGTTTCCTTTTCAAGGATGACTGCCTTGGAGGTTTTAAATGGGCTGTTGTTTGAGACTTTTGGCATATAAATTTGTGAGGTATTACTCCTGGACGTAATCTGATTGGACCTTCTTT
>NW_007442055.1:0-411 GCF_000475195.1 Diaphorina citri
AAACAAAAGGGAATTACTTACTTGAGCAGTCTATTTTACCAGACTGTTATATCAAGTTGGTGTGTCATCTGTGTTTTTACTTAAAATGAATAGAAGAACTAACTGGACTACTTATATAAATGCTGTTTCAAATAGTAGACCAGGAAAGAGACACAAAATCAGGCAATTTTAACATCAAACCTGGTAAAAATGAAACTTAACTCTGTTATTAACAATATTAACCCAGATAATCAATCAATTATTACTGTTCCAGTTGCTTGGGATTTTTCAGCTGTCTCATTTTTACCAAAACAAAAACTCGAGTCTGGTGCCTTGTATCGCACGGAAAATCGACGTTTCTACTTCCGTATGTTCCCATTTAAGTGGACGAACATTCAGAGACAATAAAAGTAATAAAATGATCGAGAAGAC
>NW_007442056.1:0-411 GCF_000475195.1 Diaphorina citri
TAACAGTTTGGCTGGTTCACCAAGCCAGAGATCACGGGTTCAAGGAAAACCATGTCATAATTTTTTTAATACCTTGGTTATTAGTTTTTTAGAGGTATGATTCTTTTTAATGGCTGACACATGTACACTGCCTACAGATGACCAACGAACTGAACGCAAGTGTAAGAAAACCTGCCGCGGTAAACGCTAGACCGCGGGTTTGATTCCCGCCCGGGGTGGACTTTCTCGGAATGGCTGGCTTTCTCCTATCCTGTATCCTTTCTCTCTTTGATTTCGGGACGATAAGACCTTGAAAGTATCAGTTCCCTCTGTCAAATTTCCTTACAAGGAAAAAAAAAAAAGCCTGCCGCGGCACACCTAAAGGTGTGTTAAAACAACTCCTTAGATAGAACTCTTCCTATAGGATAAGGA
>NW_007442057.1:0-411 GCF_000475195.1 Diaphorina citri
TCTTCTTTTTCTTTTCCGGAAGACCTCCATCCTCCATGTTAAGTTAGATGGAACTCTAACTACTAAAGTCTTAAGAATTGTCCCAAAAGCGAAGAAGGAAGACAGATAGGATAGGAGAGAAAACCAGCTGTTCAGGATAAAATTCATCCTAGGCGGTAATGGGAACCCCTGACCTAGAGTGGGCGATTGTCGATTCCCCCGATTTCATACCGATTCCTCCGATCGCAAATTTTGAAGCCTCAAGGGTATGCTTCTATTCCCCTGATAGTAAAAAAAAAAGGTATATGTCGACTCCCCCGATGAATAGAGTTTATAAGGCAGACACGCTACCCTCACCCTTCGAACTAACTAACGCGGAGCATGTTTTAATGTTTTACAATAGTTCCTAATCGGAAATACATACCTAGGTTT
>NW_007442058.1:0-411 GCF_000475195.1 Diaphorina citri
ATACACCAAAGATATAATATTTGGTAGATTATTTAAAAATAGTTTAAAGGGTTGTTATTAGTAGGTTTAACTAGGTACCTACTTTACAACGGAAAGACTAAAACGACAGTCGTTAAATTAATACATTAAATAGCTTATGATGGAAAATGAAAAAAAGTACCTTACTATCAGAACAATCTAAAAGAAAAGAGTTAAAAATTCAGAAAAAAATTGTGCTCACTTCTTGTTACAATCGTTTCTAAGTTATTGGCTTCTCAAATTTCGCAAGATGAATTTATTTGAAACAATGAAATTTGATAATAACAAAAGAAATAGATAAAAAACGACAGACAACCCGACTAAAAACACTGAATATTCGAAACTAATATCCGAATCGTTAGAAAAAAAAAGAGGAAAATGTTATACGGTCTA
>NW_007442059.1:0-411 GCF_000475195.1 Diaphorina citri
AAAATCATACTTTGGTACTATTATTGGTATAGTTATGTCGAGAATATAGATCGATTGTTAGGTGGCATTTAGTCATATAATGAAAGAGATGCCATCACAAAGAGTGTCCTAATAAAGAACGTTGAAAATGAAAGAAAAATCGCAAGTTTTTTCGAAAATTTTGTCCACTTTTTACGAGAATTTGGGTGAAACTTCACCGATTTGGATGATTTTTTGTGGTTGTTAAGAGAACTGAGGGTGAAAGGCTACTTGAAATTGTCACTTTCCGTCATGATTCAAAATGGTGGCGCTTTAAAGTTGTGCCTCTTGTCTCCTGGTTCCGTACAAAGGACGGGTCAACTAGTAGTATTTTATTAGAATGATTGATTGCACCGGATGGTGGCAACTTTTCTCTGTATTCCGCTCCAGACG
>NW_007442060.1:0-411 GCF_000475195.1 Diaphorina citri
TTTCTATTATGAACGGTCGTTTTCAATATCATTTGTATTGTACTCGTATGAGCAAGAGTTTTACTTTCTTCTTTTTTTTAAGGATATTATATTCATATGCTACTGCTTCTTCTTCTTCTTCTTCTTCTTCTTCTTCTTCTTCTTCTTCTCTTTCTGCTTTTCCCTTCTTCTTCTTCTTCCTCTTCTTATTCTCCTGTTTCTTCTTCTTCTTCTTCTCCTTCGTCTTCTTCTGCTTCTTCCTATTCTTCTTCCTCCTCCTCCTCCTCCTCCTCCTCTTCCTCCTTAATATTCTTTATATTCTTCTGTTTTTTCTCCTTCTTCTTTTTTTCCTTCTTATTATTCTTTTTTCTTCTTTTGAGACTATTATCTTCGGCTACCTTTTTGTCTTCTTTGTGCTCCTCCTTCTATTTT
>NW_007442061.1:0-411 GCF_000475195.1 Diaphorina citri
TTCCACAGGGAATTTGAGTTTGGATTTGAACAACGCAAGTTTCCCAGACCAAGATGTAGGGGATAGAGCTGGGTTCTTCAATTTCAACACCGGACAAGACCCCAGTATGCAGTTCAACTTTTTCTGAGAAAATCAGGTTCCCACTTTAGTTATTAAAATGTATTATCTTACTTTCAGGAGGGTTTAACATTATTTTCACTACGTTCACATTAAGCTGATTCATTTATTTATTTTTCTATACTTTTTGCTAAATTTCAATATTAGTTACGTAAAAAAATAAAAATACCCACTTAAACCTACCTATACCTACTTACAATAATGCATAAATATAGTAAATACGGGGGCACGGTTGGTCCAGTGGTAACGCGCTTGCTTGCCATGCAGAAGGTCCCGGGTTCGAATCCCACCATC
>NW_007442062.1:0-411 GCF_000475195.1 Diaphorina citri
AGACTATAAGACTCATTGACGAGACAAGATGTGATGGCGATGTTGGATTCCTATTTTCCTAAGCAAGTTGTGTGTTGGACTGTTGGGGTTGGGTGTATTCTGTATTGATGTATTGGAATCAAAACTTATTGTCATTTTCTGTTCCGCAATCCATTCATTCCCATATCAGCTACATATAACCTATATTATCTTACATATTATGCTCTTGTATACTGACTGCTACGTTCCCTCATGTGATAATTGTGTTACCTATCATCTTGAGTTAAAATTGGACCAATGTAAAAGTGATATAGGTAGCAAACAATGCAAACTTTCCTATTTTAGAAAATTCTAAACAACTTTCTCCGAACAATAATGTAAATCTTAGGCCAGCCACTCACTATCAGATAGACCGAACAGGTACACCTGATC
>NW_007442063.1:0-411 GCF_000475195.1 Diaphorina citri
TTCCAATTCAAGCATGTAGTATAGTATTGCAAGCTTGATGTTCTGAAGCCACCTTCATGGTTCAAAACTTTCTGAACAATATCCGACCATTTTGCAATTTACGTATGTATAGGTAATAGGCAAACGCATAGAGGCAGGTAATTTTAGAAAACGATTTTGATAAAAACAACAGCCAACAGCTGAAGCAATGTTGTGCAGCCAGTTACACATTAGGATACTAAGCATGCATAAAATAGCTTAACATCAGTGATCCAGTGGAAAGCTGGAAAGTGATGCATTCAACATACTACTGTCAAATGGAGCAGTTGCAAATGGGTAAAAATTATAAATAATTGGTCGATTCCTATGTAAAAAGTTGGGAAAAATCCAAATCTGAGGTCAAAACTCCGAAAAAGTAACTTTAAAAGGTCG
>NW_007442064.1:0-411 GCF_000475195.1 Diaphorina citri
ACCTCAGTTTGGAGCTCCGTTGTTAGATGCTCATGTTTTTATTTATTTTGTATACCCATACTAATTTTATTAATTTATTTATCTTTGTTGTTGACATGGGAATAGTTTGGAAATGAGTTTGAATTGTTTTGATAAAGTTATTGAGGAATTCCAACCCTTTTTAACGAATGGAAATTTCGATTACGAGTATTATGTCAAAATTCACAAATCTTATCACTTTTCCTTTCCCCTAAGACTGCGGAAAAAGACTTTTCAGTCTCATTCTGGCATTATAAACGGGATATATTCTAGGTATTCTATTTTCAAATCAACTACCACGGTACCTATTTTGGTAATTTAAACCCATTTTAAATGGAAGGTGAAATTTCAATAAATTCTTCTCCAATCAAATCTGCGATAAATTAGCAAAAT
>NW_007442065.1:0-411 GCF_000475195.1 Diaphorina citri
GGACGCTATCACGTTCTACTGTTTTCCAGACATTTCCAGTTCTCCTTTCAAAGAGGTAAGACATAGCAGCTGTTGTTATACACATATTATGTGTAAGTGTTCATTTTGGGACAAAGCCACGTTTTTTTATATATATACGTCACTGTATATCTGGTTAGTTTTTTGTGACGGGGCTTTTACCCTCCATTCGGCGAAAAGTTACCCGGCTCTTCACAATAATCCCACTCAGTGGGGCCGTAAAATGTCCGCAGCACGCGAAATGGTCAACCATCCGGATTCCGGATACCAATCATGCTCAAGTAACGTTGTTTAACCTCAGTGACCCATTGGGAACCTGGTACATTCAATGTGCTATCGCCTCTGCGCTGGCCAGGCTTCAGTTTTTTTTTTTTTTTTTTTTTTTTTTTTTTA
>NW_007442066.1:0-411 GCF_000475195.1 Diaphorina citri
CTAATTTAGGTAACGTTTTATCCATAGGGAAAAAATGGGGATATTTTAGAATCCTCGCTTGATAAAAATGGCCTTCAGAAGGTATCAAAAACATTTCAATTTTCTTCAAAGTCTTCAAAAGAGGAATGCCTAATGTAGTTTAAGGTTGTAGGTTGCTGTCACAAATTGAGTTTTATTGACAACTCGTCAATAAAACTCAATATGAAGTGATATCTTCAATTACGTGTTATACTACATCAAGAGTGTAACATGAACTACATCCGGTGTCATTTCTTATTGACATAATTTCTTCTTGTGGCGTTCCCTGCCGACTTTTGACCTGTTTTCTCCTTTGACTTCCAGTTTACTTTTTGACAACGCTTACTATCTCATATTGGGACATAGAGATAGACGGAAAACTTCATTGACGTT
>NW_007442067.1:0-411 GCF_000475195.1 Diaphorina citri
GTTCCATAACTTCATGTATAGCAGTACGATCAGCATCAGGCAATTTGTCAAACTCATCAATACAGCAAATACCTGAGACATGAGAAATTAGAAATGTTGTAAAAATGAGGATACATCCTTAGAACTAGTTACTCAGTTTGTGTTGTGACTTAAAAAAATTCCATCACTGCACCGTTTTTATTTTATTTCGTAGCAATGAAACAGCTACCACAGAAGACTTGTGTGGTCTGTGTCGTAGCATGCCGATCCCGTTGTGTGTCCCTCATCAAATGGGGGTCGATAAGAGACACAATACTTCACATTTAGGTGCTGGATCAACAAGAGAACACCAGAAAGTAACCCGTCATTTTTTTGCAATCGAAATACGAGTGCATTTTTTACTATTACCTATTAATATTTTTTTTTTTTTTT
>NW_007442068.1:0-411 GCF_000475195.1 Diaphorina citri
TGTTCAGATTTGGCAAACATTTTCAATACACAGAGGGAATTCCTTAAGATTTAGGGCCCCGGTCAGGCTTTAAAGGGCTTTGAGTATTTTTTGTACTACCATAAATAACGACGGTTGGACCGGTTAGAAAAAAAAAACTTTGAAATAATGGACAAAAAGGTATTTATTTGTTTAAGCAAGGTGCTTTCATTCTTTCAAATGTCTTCATTCTATTTTCTTTTTAATTTTTACTGATCTACCAAGACCATTTTTTTCGCCGACATCATTTACATAAATAGGAGAAGGCCAGGAAGAAGAAGAAGAAGACCAATACGGTACCATTATTTCACAACAGAACTCACCTGTCCTATTTGTCGAAACACTTTCTCTCCGTCCAAGAAGTACGCCTGTACGATACAATTCAGAGCCGCA
>NW_007442069.1:0-411 GCF_000475195.1 Diaphorina citri
AGAAGCTCTCTCGCTTTCTCAATTAACACATCAACGCTTGTCTCGATCTACTTTGAAATGTAGAACAAAGACGCTGGGCCGGGCCATGAGTCTGGTAGGTACCTAGAGAGAACGATGAAGAAGAACCAAGTGGAAAAGGAGGTGAAGGAGAACGGGATAAAAAAGAAGAACTGGGAGAAGGAGATGACCAAGAAAGACTCGTACTTTCCTTGAACCCTGGGAGTCATTGAGACGAAAAATTGATAGCAATAAAGCAAACAAGTAAAACTCGAAGAGGAACGAAAAGCATTGTGTGTGTACTGTGGACACAAAAATATTCCCATTATTTCCAACAAAAGTGCTGACAAGGGATCAGAAAGCAAAATATAAAAGCTGAAAGATAATACAGGGTTACGTGCGCTTGCAGCTGGT
>NW_007442070.1:0-411 GCF_000475195.1 Diaphorina citri
TGGGGAGGGGAAATTGAATGAAAATTAAATCAACTGAAAGTTTATCGAACACTGAATTAACCCATTAGCTTCTTACAGCATGGCAGCATGGCAGCCCTAGTTTTAACTTGACGGTTTTTCCTTTACGTTTGTTTGATTTTACTATCGGTATCGTCCGATGGTTCGTACGATTTTGTTTAAATTTTGCACACATTTTGAACACACAGGATACACAAGAGTACCTACACAACAGACGAAAAGGATCAGTGGTTGGGTGGAAGAGCTCCTTCAGATCAAGATCAGGAGAAGTCTGCCTCTTGAAAGAAGGGCAGGAAAAATCTCATCATATTTAAAGTTAGTCAGCTCCCATGGCGTAGTGGTCACTGCGCTCGCCTTGCACGCGGGAGACCCGGGTTCGATTCCCGGCGGGGT
>NW_007442071.1:0-411 GCF_000475195.1 Diaphorina citri
AGATGCATCTTTATTTGATTTTTTTACTATGCTAGTAGCCTTCAAAATGATTTTTAAATAGTTTTCCGATGACTTGGTCGGAAATTTACGACTTAGCCATGTTCACACGTGGAGCATACGGGTAATAGATTATGCCAAACAGTTTTGTGATCGTCAAAAACCGATCATTAGGTACCACAAGTAGTTATACATTCAGTGTGTTTCTAGCTCCTATACCTCTGGAGGTAAAAAAACTTCTGGAGGTAGGAGCTAGAAACACTTCTGGAGGTAGGAGCTAGAAATCGAAATTTTAAGAATAAAGTGTAAAGTGCACTTGGCATCTCCACTAAGTTTACCCATAGTTCTTTCGAATTATTGAAAAGTTCAAAAATAACAATAGATAGGATAAAATTTCCAAACAGATGGTGTAAA
>NW_007442072.1:0-411 GCF_000475195.1 Diaphorina citri
ATCAACCACCCACGTCCTATATAATATGTTTCTCTTTGTAGGTGTATATTTAACCCTCAAATGGCCACCTTTGTAGTTTTTAAAATTTTCTACTATATAAAATCGCCATTTTTCTTTTGTCCAATTCCTTCCCGGGAAGGATGTTATCCTAAACAAATAAGGTTCGTTCTCGGAACGGCTTCTTTCTCCTATGCTGTTTCCCTTCTCTTCCTCTTGTCCTCCTTCTCCGTTCGATTTCGGGACGATAAGACATAATACATTACTTTCCTTCCTATAGGATAAGGAAAGTAATAAAAAGGTCTTCCCGCGGGTTAACAATTATCTCTATAACACACAGATCTCCATGGTTAATTATTAATCATTAATCCTGCTGGCTTGCGGTTTATTACTATTATTTACGACTCTTTGGCA
>NW_007442073.1:0-411 GCF_000475195.1 Diaphorina citri
AAAGGGAGAACGGGCTCTAGTCTTGATTTTAAATCATTACATGAAAGTAAAATCAAAAATCAAATCAATAATAATAAAAAACTGAATATTAAACAAATTAGGTAGGTGCATAGATACTGTTTTTCTTTAACCACGATCGAATAAGCTACGGGCTAAAAAATTCCCGGAGGGACGGGCCCAGCTTGTTTCAACCGTATTCAGGCTGCATGAGCTTCACGCGAGGAGACGTTTAGCTTGTTGCCCCATGGAGGGTGCAAACCCCGTCACCACTCTAAAACCTGAGCAGTTACACAGTGATGTCACATTGTCACACATCCAATATTGGAATCTGAGTGTGGTACCACCACTTCTTGTAAATATAAGTGAGGAAAAAAAAAAAAAAAAAAAAAAAAAAAAATTAAAAACCCAAAT
>NW_007442074.1:0-410 GCF_000475195.1 Diaphorina citri
GCACTAAAATCTGACCATCGAAAATTTGACCCGATTACATTACTTTCCTTCCTATAGGATAAGGAAAGTAAAAAAGGTCACATAATAAAATACAGCTAAACTATGTAATAAGAAAGTATTGGATTTTATGGCTGGATCACACGAAGTCCAGTTACTGGCCTCATAAAAACACCAATGTGTTCCACTAACATTCCAGTCCAATTGAACAAAATTCACTTCTGTACAACTACAAGTCCGACTGATTCGTGCCAACCGGACTAGACTTAGGTGGATTTCACATTTAGACTGCAACTTGTAGAATACGGCAGTTTTCATGTTGAGGGCTACAAAGTCCTATGGGCCTGTTCACACTTCAACTTGAAGTTCAAGTGTGAACAGGCCCATAAGACTATGTAGCCATCAACATGAAA
>NW_007442075.1:0-410 GCF_000475195.1 Diaphorina citri
TTCCCATAGGATGACGGACTTATCTGATGCACCCGAAGCTATTTGACTGGAAAAAGGGGAAGAATGGTTGTTAGTAGGATGGTAAATTCGGCTGTCAAAAGGGCTGTTCCATAGCACTTGACTGGAAAAGAGAGGGTGGTTTTCAGTAGGATTGTAGAAGCTTAACTCCATATACATAAAAAGCCCGCTCAGAGCCTTAGCTCTAGGGACGAACAGCCCCATAGGATGGGTTAAGCTTCTACGAATCTAGGATTGAGGAAAATTGGTATTGGAAGGGCTGTTCTTAGCATCACGTTATCGTTCCGGCGGGGTCGAAATATTTCCGTCTGTGCTTGCAGTTCGGAGTGCACTCAACAATCGAGTAGCGTTAGCTGGTGGCATTATAATATCGATGTAAAAAAGATTGATGA
>NW_007442076.1:0-410 GCF_000475195.1 Diaphorina citri
ATGTTGGCCGGGGACGTCGTGTGACGCGCAGTGTTGCAGTTCATAGCCCCTCACCCGAGACCTCGAGGTCCGATGGTTGGAATCCCGTCGCTGTCAACTTCAATGTCTCCTTTTTTTCGAAGAAAATCGTCCTTAGAAAGGGGGAAATAACCCCTGGATTGTTATATCTGGTTGGTCAATTTTATTACCGCCAAATTCACGTCATTATTGCACCGTGGAGGGATGTCAAAATTTCGAGATAAATCTCTAATTTTACAAGATGTTTAAATGTCAAATTTATTCACAAGCGTTCAAACGGGACCTTTTTCGATGCTGAAAAATTATTCCTATTTTATTATTATTTATTTTTTTGTCAATCTCAAAGGATTTATTTTATTATTGTTTGTTTTTTACTTTTTTCTTCCAAATTT
>NW_007442077.1:0-410 GCF_000475195.1 Diaphorina citri
GAAGTATTTCACAGTAATGTTTTCTCAAGTGTACCAATGTTCGAATTTCTTTTTATTTTACCATCTTATTTGATATTTATTGGTTTTAAATCATAAAATAGTGGTGAGTAATTAATGAGTAATTGGTATCTACTTAGGTACTTTGTTTAATTCTTAGATTTAAAATGGCAAAAGTCAAGAGGAAGTCAACAGCTAGAGAAATCACTCTAAACCTACTTTTTTTTTTTTTTCTTTCTTTTTTAGTAGAAAATTCTTTCTACTTAAGTAATGGAAAATGATTGAAAAAGACTGAAGGTAGGTAGGTAGGTACATAGGTACTTAAGGGTAGTACCTAGGTATTAAAGAAAAAAAAATGTAGATTAGAAAGTGATGATTTTCCAATTTTTAAGCCTGAGATTGCACTTTCTTTT
>NW_007442078.1:0-410 GCF_000475195.1 Diaphorina citri
TTTACTGTTATGCTGGCAGTCTGGGGGCAGTTCATGGATCATGATGTCACTGCTACTGCCTTGACTAAAGGTAAGTACAGTCGTCCATGGATTATTTATGTAGGTATCCTTTCAGAAAATTTTGGCCGTGATGATGGTGTCTTCAATGGAAGACTTTCTTCTTAACCCAAGATATGATCCAGAACTTGCGGTACCTACCAAGAGGTACCTACTTACCTATTTCATTTAATTTTTGTTAATTGCTGCTGCTATTTTTCCATATTTCTTTGTACTTCATTGTTCTAAATATAAACACTGTGGTGCAGTATTAAACTGTTGAGATAAAGGGACTGCATGTCCTAATTCGACAGTCTAAATAAATCACTCTACTATATTTCAGGTAACAATGGGAGTACCATCACTTGCTGTGG
>NW_007442079.1:0-410 GCF_000475195.1 Diaphorina citri
TTTTTTTTTTTTTTTTTTTTTTTTTTTTTACGCGAGAGGTGCAAAGTGCGAAATAAAACAAACCCCACACCCTTGAAAAACAAGTTTGGACCCATAAACCGATTGCAATATTTCCTCATTAATTTAGTAGGTAATAGAAAGTAAAAAATAAAGTTGGTTGAATTTGAATAGCTCGTCCCTCAAAAGGGAATTTAGTTAAGAATAAAAAGGAATTCAGCTAGACGTACCTACTTTTACAGTATTTGTACGGTTATTCGTTCATTGCATACGGTATTTCAAAATCTTTGTACGGTATTCCTGTTGCAAGATATTTGGCAACGCTGGTAGGGTTCACAACACATTCAACGCGCGAAATTTTGAATTTTCAAGTTCTTTTCAAAACGTGTCCAAAACATTGGACATTTTTCATG
>NW_007442080.1:0-410 GCF_000475195.1 Diaphorina citri
GTTCTTGAATTGTCCTACGTTTTTGATGGAGTCCTGAAAAAGAAATGGATCTCATATAGTAAATATTCTACCTAAAAATTTGGTTAAAGTGACGGCAATTGAGCTGGAGAGAAAATTGGTACGCATTTCACCCCTAATGGTCTTTATTGAACCGTTTTTCTGATCTCATTTGTGACCTTCGTTACTATCTTTCTATACCACATGAGCTTCTTTTATGCCAAGGAGGGGTATTTTGTGAGGGGATCTCGTAACTTTTTGTAGAAAGTATACGAGTATTTTTTCTTACTTTCAGGGCCAGCTGGAACTCTGACAAGAAAAGTCTGTTCAATCCCCGGTAGTTGATTCCTACTAGTCGATAGAAATCTTGGATCTTGAATTCTGGAGCTGGTGTGGTAGTGGTGGTGTTGTCA
>NW_007442081.1:0-410 GCF_000475195.1 Diaphorina citri
CAATATATTCTTAAGCTTTTGCCATACCATTTTCTTGTTTGAAATACCGGGTGTACTCAGTGTTTATTTCATCGGGTATGATCACTTACTGACTCAAAAATCAAACATTATATGGCGGGATCCATATACATATTGGATAGCCTCTGAAATGAGGGAGTTCTTGGACAGCAGCATGCTGATGATAAATTTAAGCTGAATTTCCAGGTACTTTGAGCGCGACTTGGGGATGGAAAGCCCCTCTATTGGATTTAGGGAACAACAAATAAAAGAAAATTGGTATAATTTACCTAAATATACCTACCAGGCCTATGCCTATCGTTGTGGATTCGTTGGTTTCATTCGGATGTCAAACACAAGTTGAACATCCTATATACATCTTCACAAGCCATAATATTCTCCAAGTTTCCTTG
>NW_007442082.1:0-410 GCF_000475195.1 Diaphorina citri
GGTTAAAAAAGTTAAGACTTATATTGCGTCTTCGGAATGAATTATTTCGCAAGCAATAAGTAACTTGCATAAATAATACATATATAGGTATGTGGTGTTACATATTTATTTTATACAGGGTGTATTTGAAATGAAATGTGTCTTGGAATATACAGAGTGGTTTCGATAGGGCCAGAATTTCATCAATGCAAAATCTGAAAATCTTAAGCATTCAAGGAAAACCTTGAGTAAAGGAGTGTGCTTCAAAAAGGAAAGCATTGCATTGAATTGTAAGCAGCTGCAGCAGCTCTGATGGAATCTACTCCTTAAAAACAAAAACATCAATGACCTTGGCTCAAGTGGTTTATCGCCTTAGAATTCAAAGAATGTTCCTTAAATGTTTAACGAGTACTTTATTACTCCAAATTAAG
>NW_007442083.1:0-410 GCF_000475195.1 Diaphorina citri
CCAAAACAATGTACAAATGAATATAAAAGTTATATACACAATTTCAAATTCAAAAGATCACAAGGATCAAAAAACAAAAGATAAAGATGCAAGATCAAAACAAAAGGGTAGAAGATTCAAAAGATCTCTCAGAAAAAGAGAAAAAAAATAACAATAATAAGCTAAACTAGTACTGACAAATGGTAAGAAAAAAATTACACAAAAAAAACCCAACACCAAAAAAGACAAAGATTGTTAATAAAACATTAGACTATTCTGATAGTGGCAGTACAGCCACTTTTGATACAGGCCCAACACCAAAAAAGACAAAGATTGTTAATAAAACATTAGACTATTCTGATAGTGGCAGTACAGCCACTTTTGATACAGGACGTATCAATTCACCCTTGGTGGTTTTGAGTTTCACAACT
>NW_007442084.1:0-410 GCF_000475195.1 Diaphorina citri
GACAAACTTTTTAATTTTTCTCGGAAATTTTTCTGAAAAGGTTAAGCCACCTTGTGATGGGAAGGGATGGAGAAAGGGAGGGAGGGAGGAAGAGAGAGAGAGGGAAAGGAAGGGAGGGGAGGGGGAAGGAAAAGAAAGAGGCATGAAAAATACCATATTAAAGGTATTTTGTGACTTTGTATTTCTAATCTTTGGCATAAGGCTGTGACCTGTGAGGCAGTCCTATTTTCCCTGGAATTTAAACCAGTTCCTAGCCAAACGGCTGGCTTCTGGCTTTCTTCTATCCTGCCCTTCTTCTCCCTTCGATTTCAGGACGATAATTCCTCAGTTACAGTTCCCTGTAACGGAGAACCTCCAACTTTCGAGAAATATGAGGAAGCTTTGTGCCAATACCCTCCTCAGCCATAACC
>NW_007442085.1:0-410 GCF_000475195.1 Diaphorina citri
TTCTAATTTATCGTACAGTCTAATGTTAAGTAAGATCTAACCCCGCCATCATAACTGATTGACTGTGATGTGACTATTGCTATTAGGAGGTTAGATAGAAAGCGAGGATTGTATCTAATCAGGCAGTCACACGAATTTTTCAACCAAGGAGAAAAAAGGAGGAAGAAAATAAAAACTACAATAAGAAGAAACAAGACAAGGAGGAGCAGGAGAGGGAGGAAGAAAATGAGAAGGAGGTGGAGAAGAACGTGAAAGAGCAGAAAAAGTAGAAGAGAAGGAGGAGGAGGAGGAGGAGGAGAAGAAGAAGAAGAAGAAGAAGAAACAAGAGGAGAAGAAGAAGAAGAGACGAAGAGACAAAAAGTCCGAGTAAAGGTTGCCTTTTTCATCATAAAGAATGAGGCTGTAAGGCT
>NW_007442086.1:0-410 GCF_000475195.1 Diaphorina citri
GTTCGCGGATTTGGCAATTATGTTCGCGGATTCGCGTCCCGAATCGACATTTTGGATATTTGGCAAGCCTAGTTTAATAACAACATTTTCTCGTTTATAAAGGTTTAGCAAAGTGGAAGAGCAAACTGATGAAAGCATGACAAATTTAAAAAGGTAAGAACAAATTCTGATTTATAGAGGTACCTAATTTTAAAGTTAAAAAACGCGTCCCGAATTTTTTCTGGGACATTAGAGAAAATTCTGTTTTTAAGAGGTACCTAATTTTAAAGTTGAAAAACGCGTCCCGAATTTTTTCTGGGACAAAAACGGAAATTCGGGACAAAATAGAATATTCATAATAGAATATTCATATGCCAGAAAAGAATTATAAGAACAATATTTAGGAAAACAAGTTATGAATCCTGTAAACC
>NW_007442087.1:0-410 GCF_000475195.1 Diaphorina citri
TACCTACCAATAATTACTGTGAACAATATCATACATGAGGGAGAGAAAAAATCCATCTCCATAGAAGTTAGGATTAGCAAAGCAGAATTTATTCAATTCAATTCTTCTTCTTCTTCTTCTTCTTCTTCTTCTTCTTCTTCTTCTTCTTCTTCTTCTTCTTCTTCTTCTTCTTCTTCTTCTTGAGGTGCCGTCTCCGTTCCGGAGGTTGGCAAACATCATGGTTATTCTACACGTTATCCATAACGTATAGAAGTATTAGATTTTTCTTCTTTCTTCTTTCTTCTTCTTTCTTCTTCTTCATCGTCTTCGTCTGCCTCGTGTCTAAGCAGTGAGTAGTAAGTAAATACCGTCAGTGAAGGACCAAACCCTGTGAGTCATAGACGACGAAATTCTCGCCCTTTTTTCTCGAC
>NW_007442088.1:0-410 GCF_000475195.1 Diaphorina citri
GCTGGTATGATGGGGGTGTTCATGTAATCCTCAGTCACACTCACGGGTGTGGACGTATCCACTTCACTGTCAAACAGATTTCCATTGGTAGGGTCATAAATGTCACCAAACTCACGTCTCACCACGCTGTGAGGTAGCTGAACATCTTGGCCACCGCAGGATGCTGCGATCTGTTTCATGAGACTCTGGAAGAGAGGATATGCGTATGGGTAAAACGTCGATTCCTACGTAAAAAGCTAAAAAGTCAATAACAATCCAAAATTTGGAGTCAAAACTCGAAAAAGTAGTTTTTTTTTTTTAAGAGGATTGACAGTGGGAACAGTAACTGCTAAGGTCTTAAATCGTCCCGAAATCGAAAAGAGAAGGAAGACAGGATAGGAGAAAGCCAGCCGTACCTTGAACGAGCAATA
>NW_007442089.1:0-410 GCF_000475195.1 Diaphorina citri
GGTAGTCTAATTTTGGAGATATGCACATTGCACATAAATTGGGTTTGCTGACAAGGTGGTTTGAGAGCTCCAAATGTAGAGCACTCACTTGAGTTGTATTTTCCTTTTGGAATTTCCCCTCTTCTGAAGCTCGTTTCCTCTCTTCTTTAAGCTCGTTTCCCCTCTTTTGAAGCTTGTTTCCCCTCTTCTGAAGCTCGTTTCCCCTCTTCTGAAGCTCGTTTCCCCTCTTTTGAAGCTTGTTTCTCCTCTTCTGAAGCTCGTTTCCTCTCTTCTCAAGCTCGTTTCCCCTCTTCTGAAGCTCGTTTCCCCTCTTCTGAAGCTCGTTTCCCCTATTCTGAAGCTCGTTTCCCCTCTTTTGAAGCTCGTTTCCCCTCTTCTGAAGCTCGTTTCCCCTCTTCTGAAGCTTGTTT
>NW_007442090.1:0-410 GCF_000475195.1 Diaphorina citri
GTATTTTCTGTTGAAAGTTGAAAAGATTTTCAAAAATTCAAACATGAAATTTCTTTAATTTTAACGCGCATGAGCATAATTTTTAACGCGCATGAATAAACTTGGCAACGAGCCTAAGGACCATACCCGCGAGAGCACATTTAAGAGCCCTATAAAAAAAGAAAAAAAAATCACAGCTGTGCTGTCACTTCTCTTCTCTCCTCTCTTCACGCTCACTTTTTTCCTTTTTTGCTTTTTTCTATTTTTCTAGTTTTAAGAACTGATAAATACCTAATAGAAAAGTAAAAATAAAGAAATAATACCTAATTAAAATAAGAATTAAGAAGTAAGAGGCCTTTCAGATTCAGATCATAAGCAGAAACAAAATCAAGTTGACCATTCTGTTTTTGTAGGAATATTGAAACTGCCTT
>NW_007442091.1:0-410 GCF_000475195.1 Diaphorina citri
GTCTTATCGTCCCGAAATCGAAGAGAGAAGGAAGACAGGATAGGAGAAAGCCAGCCGTTCCGAGAACGAACTTTATCCTATCAGGATAAAATTCGCCCCGGGCGGGAATCGAACCGGCGGCCTAGCACTTACAAGGCAGACGCACTACCAACTAAGCTAACTAGGCTGGCTGCAATCAGAGTTTGAACTTGGTGTTTTGGATTATGGAATCTCATTTCTGATTGGTTGATTTCAAACTTTTCAGCCAATCAGATTGCTTCATCCAAGAATACAAGAGTTAAACCTAAATGTCTTAAACCTAATTTAAACTCAGTAATCCGGCATTATTCATCCATCCATCATGCTGGAATTAATAAATTAATCAATAATCAATTAATCATGCAACATGCTGACCCAAAATGAACAGTGTC
>NW_007442092.1:0-410 GCF_000475195.1 Diaphorina citri
TCTTACTTTGAACAAAAAATGATAATAATAATAATAATAATAATAATAATAATAATAATAATAATAATAATAAAAACATGCTCATGCAAAACAATAAAGGGTAATACAAAATTCAAAGGCAGAAACTCACATTGGTTGCTGACAGGTCCATATGTAGGTCCCGACTGAAATCACAGGACATCATCAAGACAACACAAGTTAGTATGTACCTACACGGGACACAAAACACAAACAATAAAAAAAAAGACAATGAGGATAGTAAAGGATCCAAGTTAGAATCTTTTTTAATTTCCCAGGTGACTATAATAAAAATTAATACATCACATTTTTAATTTCCCAGGTAACTAAAAAAATTATTACATCACTTTCCTGCCTATAGGACAAGTAAAAAAAAAAAAAAAAAAAAAAAG
>NW_007442093.1:0-410 GCF_000475195.1 Diaphorina citri
TAAAACTAGGATATATTTTAAGCAATATGTCTCTGATATCTGGTTAGATCATTTGTGACTAGCTTTGGTTTTTAAACCTATGTTTGTGTCAATGAATTAACTATGTATATCACCTACGAAGAAACTTTTTAAATGCGAAAGGAGTATACCTCATTTTTTTATACCTAATGTCTGGATGAGACTGAAAAGTCCCTTTGCCTCCGCAGTCTCAGTCCACTTACCATGAACAAGCAAACGATCGCATTTTACCCAAAGTTTCAATGGGGGTAAAACATTTTCAAATGGTCCGTTAATAAAGGACATGAGTCACATAATCCATTAGGCACGTCAACACCTTTAAAATAGACTCAAAGTGTGACGTTATTTTGAACACGAACATTTCTTTGGCAAAGGCCAAAGAAATTTGAGTT
>NW_007442094.1:0-410 GCF_000475195.1 Diaphorina citri
GAGTTACTTTAGATATCTGTTCAATACCAAACCCGAGTGCCTTTCACTTCAAGCTGAGCTGGTTCATAAGTATAAAAACAAGTACTAAGTATATTCTTATTGATTATTTGGATAAATTTTGTTCGTCCATTAATGGTCGGGCCACAAGCATTAAAAATCTAAAATTTCCAAAATTTTAGATTTTTTTTTCAAGAGGTTTGATAGAGGGAACTGTAACTGTAAGGTCTTGTCGTTCCGAAATCGAAGAGAGAAGGAAGACAGGATAGAAGAAAGCCAGCTGTTTCGAGAACGAACCTTATCTGTTTAGGATAAAATCCTCTCCGGGCGGGAATCGAACCCGCGACCTAGCGCTTACCTTCCAAGCTAACCAGGCTACATTCCAAGGTAACATCCAAGTAGAGTTAAAAATC
>NW_007442095.1:0-410 GCF_000475195.1 Diaphorina citri
AAAAAAGCTTGTTTCTCTAATTAAAGTATTCATAAAAGAAGAATAATGAAAAAAATCTTACAGACTGTTTCATAACCAGAGAACAGCTCCCCCTTCACAAAAAGGGTAGGCCCATAGTAGTAAAAAGCTAATGCTCTGTCTCTATGGATATGGATATTGGATAATAAGTATGGAATTATAGGGTAAGTGTACCATTTATTCGCCCACCTACAAAAACGTACCATTTATTGGCCCACCTGTACGCCACATAAGTCTGAACTCGACGAACTTTTTCAAGATCCAATTTTATCAAAAGAAAGGGCTTAAAGAATGCTATCAAACCAGTAATACTATAGTATTCCAAAATTGTAGTCATAAAAACAAAAATTAGAAAAATAAATGTGGGCAGGTGGGCCAATAAATGGTACGTT
>NW_007442096.1:0-410 GCF_000475195.1 Diaphorina citri
AAATCGGAATTCCCGAGGAAATAACGTGCGAAACTGTGGAAACTACCATCGAATGCGATCAGCAAGGTGAGCTTAATACACTGCTTTGCTATAAAGGGAACATCCGTGCCGCATTCATTACTGAATTTCCAATTAAAATATTTCCTGTGTTCTTTTGTTTACAAAAGCCCAAAATGTAAACAAAAATTTGTCGGATCAAGTTTCAGTTAAAATCTCTGTCATTACGGTGTACCTAATTAATTTCGGTGTGTGTTTGGATCAGTGCAGTTTCCTTTAGACTGAATTGCATTCATTTGGAGTGCATTTGGAGGTGGTACAGTGATAGACAAGTCTTGTGATTCACTCACTGCAAGAGTAGGGTCAGACCCCTGTTTGTTGACATGTTGCCAAGTGGTTCTCAAAGTGCGAGG
>NW_007442097.1:0-410 GCF_000475195.1 Diaphorina citri
TGTCTATTGTACACAATTTTCTCAGAATTGCTTGTGTACTCTTTTGATAGTGCCTTTTTGATAAGTCCTTGTACATATGTGGTAAGAGCTTGTACGCTTTTGATGAGTAAGTATATTGTTGGAAAAAAACTGTCTGAGGACATCTTACACCGAAGCTCGAGTGCTTTTGAGGGCGGTCCATGTGTCCGAGTGTCATTTTTAAAAGTACTTGTACCTCTTTGAGAAATGTTACGATACTTATCAACCTGTGATAGGTACCATTACCATTTTATTTTGATAAGTATCAATACTTTTTCAGTCTTTTTTTGAGGAAAGTTTTCTTTTCACACGTCTATATCGGGCCTGGTTGTTGAACTTCAGTTCGAGTTTCGTTAAACCTTTTTTGTATTAGCTCATTGAACTTTTTACTT
>NW_007442098.1:0-410 GCF_000475195.1 Diaphorina citri
AGCCATTTTGAGTTTGCGTGCTTATATTACCAGTAAAATAACAGCACGAAAAGCTGACATCATCATCATCATCATCATTCTAAGGGGCCAGAAAGTTTGGAACTTTTTTATTTTTAGTGTTTTTGAGATTATTCATAAATCTAGCTCCTTAATTTTTGCCCATTATTTAAAACACGAAGCGAAATTCCCTTTCAGAGGCCTCCAATTTTTATATTATTAAGAATTGACTGTGATGTAACTTGTAACACTCCCCTCAATATGTATTTTTGGATCAAGTTCAACTTGTAGAAAATTTTCCACTTAACTTTGCAATGAATTCACCATTGCATCTTATAAAGTTAACCATCAGGCTGAATAAAATGAAGATGTTTAGATACAGTGTTTGCGTCTTCTCAAACAGATGGTGTAGC
>NW_007442099.1:0-410 GCF_000475195.1 Diaphorina citri
CTCCCGGGGTCCCCAGCCATGATTTAGAAGCGGGGATTAACGTCCCCAGAGATTTAATCCGAGAAGATGATATAAAAAGGTGATTAATACTAATTAAAGAAAAGGTTGTAGGCCGTCGTTAAAATATCGAAGGTGATTCCAGAGGAGTTCTGAGAAGCGTCATACCAACTCCTTTAGGCTGACTACTCACTATCACGTAGGCCTGACTGGCGGACCTGATCAGGTGTACCTGTCAGGTCTACCTGACAGTGTTAGGCTGGCTACTCACGCTCAGACCGTGGGACCGCGCGCCGTAAAGTGATTGGCGAAAACGAAAAAAGCTGCCGACTTCAGTCTTCAGACTGTCTGAGAGACTTAGAAGTAGGAGGATTTTTCCGCCACACACTGACACGTACCGGCGCGGCGGTCTG
>NW_007442100.1:0-410 GCF_000475195.1 Diaphorina citri
TACTACTGCTGTATTGCTGTACTATAGGTAGAATAGAATAGAATAGAATTTTTGGTACGACTCTCTGGTCTCTGATGATAGGTCTCTGATGATAGTTATTGTCTATTCAGAGTTGATTTTCATGTTCCTTCGCTCCGTTCCTACTGCTGTTGGGCTGTACGAAGTTCGTACGAAGTTCGTACGAAGTTCGTACTACGAACGTACAGAGGTACGAGGTATGGCTCTCTGATGATATTTCATGTCGATTTAGAGTTCATTTTTCTGTTCTTTCGCTTCGTTACTACTGCTGTTATGCTGTGCGAACGTACATACGTGTCTGTAATATTTCAGGTCTATTCAGAATACTATTTCTACAGTCTCTCCAATTTTGGATACCAAAAATTTGGTAAAAAGTATCCAAAACCAAACAA
>NW_007442101.1:0-410 GCF_000475195.1 Diaphorina citri
GTATGCTAATATGTTCAATTGAATGGACAACAGTGTTTGCGTTGTGTTAAAATCAGTGGCGTATAGTTGTATACACATGTGGGTTCACATATGGATTGGAACACATCACATAATATAAGTACGGTATGAGTATCGACAGGCTATTGATATCGGCAAGTTACTTTACAACCATCTGTAAAGTACATGGAAAGTGAGCTATGCCGGCCATATCTTGAGAGGGTCAAATGGAAGGCTGCCAACCAAGATTATTGAAGGAAAGATTGATGGAGTTCGAGCAAGAGGAAGACAAAGAAGAACGTGATCAGCTCCCATGGCGTAGTGGTCACTGCGTGACTGCGCTCGCCTTGCACGCGGGAGACCCGGGTTCGATTCCCGGCGGGGTCAAGAAATTTGTATCATGCAAATGATTG
>NW_007442102.1:0-410 GCF_000475195.1 Diaphorina citri
ATTTGAACAAACAGCTTGGCATTTAATTATCTGTGAATGCGTTAAACAAAGCGTAAAGTGCGTTTACGCCTAATTATGCTTAAATGTATACTGTTTACGCATTCAAAGTCGTAAAACAATAATAGAAAAAGCGTAGGTACCTATATTTTACCTACGTACTCATAAAATTTACATTGTATAAAAAATTATTGTACATAGGTAATATAACATTTTTTTGGGGTCTTTCATAATACATACCTACCTGTAGGGAACCTACTTGTTATGTACCGTATTTTAGCTGAAAGTCCCTAAAGACGTATTTTACCTAAAAAGTCCCTATTTAAGGCGTATTTCACCTGAAAGTCTATTTATCTGTTTACTTTTGTTTAGTCACACGTTGAATCTTAAAATTTCGAACTAGGTACCTTTTG
>NW_007442103.1:0-410 GCF_000475195.1 Diaphorina citri
TAACAGTAAATGGGCGGACCCCTACTTAGATAAGTCCAATATGGAGTATTGAAGTTTCCCAAGTAAGATCTAGAAATTGGTGGAGAGTGATGGCATGGCATAGCAATAGCAACTGATGGAAAGAACAAAAAATCTACAACTTCTTCAAGAAATATCACCCCTATTTCATGTACCTAAATTAAATACAAAATATTCCTGGACCAGGACTCGAACCACCAACCTCCAGATACAGAGCCCACCGTGCTAACGACTATATCACTGAGGTTATAAACTCGTAAGGCATCAACAGTAAGGTAGCTACTTACTCTTACAAAAAGCCCACCCTGAGGCTAAAGTGTAGGGGCAAACAGCCCCAAAAGATGGGTTAAGCCCATACGAATCTACGAATATACGTACCTAGCTACTGGAAA
>NW_007442104.1:0-791 GCF_000475195.1 Diaphorina citri
GCTTTATATTAACGATTTACCGGCAAATCTCCCAGAATATTGTAGCGCTGCCATCTTCGCGGACGACACAACTTTATTTGTTGATGATGAAAGCGAGGAAGAGGCCGTCAGAAAGGGAAACATAGTTTTGGCTAAAGCGCAGGTGTGGTTTGGTTCCAATAGGTTGCATCTAAATCGGAATAAAACGCAGGATATCATGATAAGTTTAAGGAAAATATCTGTCCCAGATAATCCACCCTCTGTGAGATTATTGGGCTTCCAAATAGACCCTAAATTAAACTGGCAATCGCATATTAATCATGTGTCAAGCTTGCTGAGTAGCAGACTTTTTCTGTTGCGCCGGCTGCGGAAAGAAGTGTCTCCTCCAGTACTAAAAAACGCATACTACGGTCTTATTCATTCCATCCTGAGTTACGGTGTACTTTTATGGGGACACACATCTGACGCGCAGAAGCTCTTCATCGTTCAGAAGAATGCCATCCGTCTACTTAGCAATGCTGTACCCCGTGACCATGCAAAACCCCTATTCGTAAATCTAAACATATTAACATTACCATCCTTATTCATCCTAAAATCTCTCATAAATGTAAGAAATAACCTAACGGATTATCAAACCTACACCCATACCTACAAAACTCGCAATAAAGATAATTTGAAACCGATGCGACACAGGGTTATAGCTGCGAGAAACGGATGTAATTACCATGGTGTTCTTTATTTTAACAAACTCCCTGTCGCGATCAGAAACTTACCTCCAAAAGCATTTAAATCCTACCTCGAGAAATACCTAT
>NW_007442104.1:9926-10437 GCF_000475195.1 Diaphorina citri
ATAGTTTTGGCTAAAGCGCAGGTGTGGTTTGGTTCAAATAGGTTGCATCTAAATCGGAATAAAACGCAGGATATCATTATAAGTTTAAGGAAAATATCTGTCTCAGATAATCCACCCTCTGTGAGATTATTGGGCTTTCAAATAGACCCTAAATTAAACTGGCAATCGCATATTAATCATGTGTCAAGCTTGCTGAGTAGCAGACTTTTTGTGTTGCGCCGGCTGCGGAAAGAAGTGTCTCCTCCAGTACTAAAAAACGCATACTACGGTCTTATTCATTCCATCCTGAGTTACGGTGTACTTTTATGGGGACACACATCTGACGCGCAGAAGCTCTTCATCATTCAGAAGAATGCCATCCGTCTACTTAGCAATGCTGTACCCCGTGACCATGCAAAACCCCTATTCGTAAATCTAAACATATTAACATTACCATCCTAAAATCTCTCATAAATGTAAGAAATAACCTAACGGATTATCAAACCTACACCCATACCTACAAAACTCGCAA
>NW_007442105.1:0-410 GCF_000475195.1 Diaphorina citri
ATACTTATCCATAGGTATAGAACTATCAAAGGGGAGCGAGAACCCGCACTTCTTGGATAGGTATAGACTATCGACTTTCGGAGAGTTGGATTAAGAAGTGGTTTTACCATAACCATTCCTAGGGACATAGGAGACACGATTAGTAAGGGAAGGCATAGGAGGCATAGGATAAGAAGGTACAGATTTTTTCACAGCGTTGGAGAAGTTCATGATGAAGAATAGGATCTGAAAAACAAATGGGTTAGTATACAATTGTTATAAGGTAAAGTTGTAAACACGGAGAGACACCGCGCGAAAGAAAACACTTTCGCACGATAAAGTGAGTAGGTAGTTATATCAAGCAAAACACTCGGAGTCACCAGCTGAAATCAGCTGGCAAAAAGAGAGACAACAAAACTTTTGAGAAAACA
>NW_007442106.1:0-410 GCF_000475195.1 Diaphorina citri
CTTCAGTTTGGGGGACCTCAGCTAGCTCTCTGGCCTGGTATCTTCTTAATGGGATAGTATATGGACTCACAGCCTTTCTCTGGAATAAACCTGAGTGAGCAGACTCTTTAGAGGTGCTGCAGGTGAATTTTAGAGAAACTGAAGAGGTTGATATTATTATACCAGTGAGGGTACTTCTAGGTTCCATCAAGGCCAGGAGATAGCAGCTTGAGCGGGGGAAAAAATACTGGTCACAATAGATCTACAGATAGGTCACAGTGTTAATTGCATACTCTCTGGGGAGAGGAGCAACCAGTCCCATAATAGAAATGTGCACTGACTAAAAGTGCAATAGTCCTAAACAAAAATGGATGTGGCACACAAAAGGGATCAAGATGAGGCCACCTTAATAACATAGTAATACTAAGTAC
>NW_007442107.1:0-410 GCF_000475195.1 Diaphorina citri
ATGTACGAGGTAGGTAAGTATGTACGAGGTAGGTAAGTATGTACGAGGTAGGTAAGTATGTACGAGGTAGGTAAGTATTTTCCATGCTTCTCTTCACAACAGATTGGGCATGGGTGATACCGTTCTCTGAAAACCCTGGAAAGCCAATAAAAAACCCCTCCTGAGATTTCCAAAGCAATGAACTTCCGAATCCCAGGGTCAATGGCAGCCATAATGTACCGAGATATTGAACAAAATACATAATGTATCTACTAAAATATTGAACATTTTGTGCTGAAATAATGAAGGTACGGAATTTTATTCCAAAAATATGACAGAAGTTTTATTTAAAAAAAAAAAAAAAAAGGGGAATTTCGACCTTACAACATTACATGCACACATTTGGAAAGGTGTATGACAGTGCCAATTCT
>NW_007442108.1:0-410 GCF_000475195.1 Diaphorina citri
AAAGATCATGGGGGGGGAGAGATTAAAGTCTTGAAATCTTGAAAAGTGTGACTTGGTTGTGCACTTTGAGAAGCATTGCCCCATAGGCAATAACTTCGTCTCCACGAATAAGACCTATTGTTGTAGTTTTAGAAATTTAGACGATTGTTGACATTAAAATCCTTCAGCAGCACGTCATTTCCCAGATGGGTCACCCATTCGGATACTAACTCGGGATTGAGATGAATCGAGGATTTCTCTATAGGTACTTACTACCCGGTCAACCTCGGATTGAACTCAATCTTGAGACAACTCAATCACAGTAAAACCTTGAGACAACTCAATCACAGTAAAATCTTGAGACAACTCAATCACAGTAAAACCTTGAGACAACTCAATCACAGTAAAACCTTGAGACAACTCAATCACAG
>NW_007442109.1:0-410 GCF_000475195.1 Diaphorina citri
CTAGAATCGTTGGTGAGCGAATTGAACTGTGTTCCGACACCTAATTTTTGATCAGAGTATATTATTTAGAAAGCTGAGTAAACGAGCTTTCCAACCATGTATGTCACATTTGGACAGAAGGCCTCTAAGCTCCAGTATGAATGAAAGTTCGCGCGAAAAAAATTTCCATATATTGCATATAAGGTCGTGACTAGAATCGTTGGTGACCGAATTGAACTGTGTTCCGACACCTAATTTTTAATCAGCATATAAGGTCGTGACTAGATTCGTTGGTGAGCGAATTGAACTGTGTTCCGACACCTAATTTTTGATCAGAGTATATTTATTAGAATGCTGAGAAAACGAGCTTTCCAACCATGTATGTCACATTTGGACAGAAGGCCTCTAAGCTCCAGTATGAATGAAAGTTC
>NW_007442110.1:0-410 GCF_000475195.1 Diaphorina citri
TATTATCCTGCCTTCCGTCTTTCCTCGCTTTCTAGAACATAGGACCTTAGCTTTTACAGTTCCAACTATCCAAATTCTTAGGGTGGAAAACAAACTTAAATAATAGGAAGTTAGGAAGCCTAGTTTATGTTGCATTTTCAAGAAATCTTATATTTGCCCACCTGATGAGAAACATACAACGACACAGAACACACGAATCCACTGTAGCAGATGTTTTAATTTTGTCCGTCTGATAAGAGACATACATAGGTACTCCAAGCTACAGGATGGGCAGGCTGCGACACAGACCACACGAGTCGAACGTAACAGACGATTCAAAAATGTATCACTCGTATGGTTTGTATGTTTAGGAAGAATCTTCTTTCTTTGTCCACATTATCTCAACACATACAAAACCAGGGTGGGGGAAA
>NW_007442111.1:0-410 GCF_000475195.1 Diaphorina citri
ATTGGTTACAAGGCTGGTATGACCCACATTGTACGAGAAGCTGACAGACCTGGCTCAAGTGAGTATTGTCTTTGAAAATTTGTATTCTTCATGTCAAAATATCTTTCTTCCTTCCTTCCTGAGAATGAAATTTATTGTTTTGGTACCTCAGTCAAATTAATATTTCATTGGGTACAAGGCTAATATGACGCAAATTGTGTAAGAAGCAGACAGACCTGGCTCCAGTGAGTTTTTATTCCTAAAAATTTGTATTCTTCATGTTAAAACATCTTTCTTCCTTCCTGGAACTTGTAAGGGAACACATAAATGTTCAAGTACTTGAATTATTCTCACATCAACATTATTCTAATCTGTTTGTCATTTTCTTTTCACAGAGATTAACAAGAAGGAAATTGTTGAAGCTGTCACCA
>NW_007442112.1:0-410 GCF_000475195.1 Diaphorina citri
CAGGTGCTCCCTGTTTTCCTTCTTTCTTGTTTCCAGGGGATCGCTGGGATACATATCTTTTTCCTGGAGTATTCAATGGTGTTTGATAGATGGTATTGTTCATTTGGGACGAACTTTGTTCTTCCGTGGTTATTTCCATGTCTATTGTTTCATTAGAGACCTTTCCGTGGTATTGGGAACTAGTTCCTTCATATGATCTCTCTCCATTCTTTCTCTCATTCTCCTTCTTCACAATCAATGTCCTTCCTTTGATGTAAGCGTCGTGTCCTTTTGATTTCAACTCTCTCATTTCTGCTATCATATTCTTTTTCTCTTCCATTTCTTCTTCGCTCATATCATTTTCAATAAATATTCTAGTTCCCTTGAGTTTTCTTCGATTGTTCATAATTTCGTTCTTCCTCCAGCTACTA
>NW_007442113.1:0-410 GCF_000475195.1 Diaphorina citri
AAAAGATGTGTAAAGAGTGCGTGAGTTATTAAATCGTGACCCGGGGAGGATAGAAACATAGAAAGGGTTAATTTAACCTGCGAAGGCAGACGCGCTACCCTTCAAGCTAATTCTAGATATTAGACTGAATATTGCTTCTAAATAAGATGCAAAGTACGAAGAAAGTAGATAGGAAATGGATACTTCTCCTAATAGTGATTTCGTTAGAATCTCAAAAGTGTACATTCCAATTATGCAGGATCTTTACATTGATGTCTTGGTTTGAGTTTGAAGTCTGAGCTAGAGCAAGGAATCAAATGCCACTCTCTACATTGGACCCAAATCCCAAGCATATCAATTTTTAGTCCGTCCTTCCTTTATTATTACAATAGTAATAAAAAGGTATAAGGGACGGACTATTGTATTCGCTT
>NW_007442114.1:0-410 GCF_000475195.1 Diaphorina citri
GGAAATGGGTGGAAATATCCGTTTTGGGACCCCCTGATTCCAAAAAAGTGGTTTTTAGCCCATGGTCTGTACGTATGTGTGTACGTACTATTGGTCGGGCATGGAAGAAGGACCAGGGAGGAATGATCATGGAGTAGCGATATGTGTCAAAACAAGTCTCATAAAGAAAGGTATTGTTTCGGAACCTACATGTATAAACGCGAGGCTAATGTATCTAGATATCATGGAAAACACATCGAAAACCGTGTTTATCTGCTGTTATGCACCTACAAATGTTGACAACGAGAATAACAAAGAGCTATTCTATGGAGAACTACAATCTCTCATTCAGAACCATGGAGGTATAAGGTAGGGGAGGGGAAGTAACGATCCCGATGTGTATCCTTGAAAAAATGAAAAAAACACAACAT
>NW_007442115.1:0-410 GCF_000475195.1 Diaphorina citri
GTAAGAGGCAAGAGGGGAGAGGGGGGTAGTGAATCATTCAACTCGTTCAAACGAATAGTTTTTCTGACGAATAGATTTTTACTCGAATAGAAACTGCATGCTGCAATAATATGTGGCGAGTGCGCGAGTGAACTCGGGTCAGAGAACCCAATGAATAGTTTTTCCACTCGAGTGGAACAAAATAATAATCGAGTGCACTCGAGTGAAGTCAAACTCGAGTCCACTCGAGTAAAATCATTCACTCGGCCCATCACTATTCATCCTCATATTTAAAATCTCATTAACCGAGACATCACCACTTCTGCCGTTCCGGGGGAAATTTTACCTCGGTGACACGGGGGATTAGTTGTACAATGTTGCCGGATTAGTCATCGTCACTGGGATTAGGGATTTTTGAAATCGACTCTGAA
>NW_007442116.1:0-410 GCF_000475195.1 Diaphorina citri
GAACCCCTGCTCTAGTTAGACACAGGTAAGTAGGTAGGTATAGGTAGTTTCAGGTAAGTCGGTAATTTCATTTTAGTAGGTACCTAGTAGGTACCTAGTAGGTATTTTCTTTTTCTCCAAACTGGCACTGGTTGGTGGCAATCACATCAGAGAGAAAGGAACCGAGAGGAAAAAGAGGGACGTGGAAAAGAAGAGAGAAAAGAGAGGAAGAGGATGATAAAAGAGAATTACAATAAAATATTCTTCTGTCCATAATATTACCACAGTCATCATACTCGGAGAGATATGAAGAAGAGGAGAAGGTGAAGGTGAGAAGCAGAAGCAAAGAAGATGAGAAGGGAGACAAGGAAAAGGAGGAGAAAGAGGAGAAGAGAAAAGGAAGACGAATCAGAGGAAGAGAACGAAAAGAA
>NW_007442117.1:0-410 GCF_000475195.1 Diaphorina citri
CGACAGGCTATCTACCAAATTGGTACCCGTCACACCTTCCATGTCCGGTTGAGGCTGAATAATCCTTTCACAGTGTTGGAATCTTTTTAAACCTGTAAGCTCGATCCATGTATCAAATTTCAACCAAATACACAAGACACGGTTTAGACTGTTGGAATAGAGGGATTTCGTAGTCCTTTTTGGGCAGGAGCAACAATGTATTTGTAATTCATCAATAATTGTTGTACAAATGATTGCAACTATGAAATCAATTACTAAAACCATGGTCTTCTTGGTCTTACTCCTGGGCTTCCTTTGTCATTCAAAAAGAGAATACCAAAGCAGCATCTTTCATTCTACTGTGAATGAAACCATGAACAAAACACTAAACCAAACACTCAAAAGATTGGCATTGCCACGGCAAGACACAG
>NW_007442118.1:0-410 GCF_000475195.1 Diaphorina citri
CCCACCGTCCTTTGGAGTTTCGACTCTCGCCCCCCCTCGACAAAATCCTGGATACAGCCCTGCCTCAGATATACCTACATAACATAACTAATACGGATATGCCTGCATGACCTACCGATACGGGCATGTTAAGGTGCGTACAGAACAGCGCGCTGCGGCAAATTCGGATGTTTGTACTGTGCACGAATACAACACACACGGTATGAACATCATTTCACAAATGAATAATTCGATCTTTTGGAAAATGGAAAAGCGTGGTTTATATTGTTTTCGCACTCACATCCGTTATGACTTCGCAGATATTATGTAAAAAGAGTTTATCCTACCGCAGTGCGGAAGTCTGCACGCACCTTTACAATCTTTACATACTCATACGTTGTTCAATACCTACACATTGAGTGGGAAAGGAT
>NW_007442119.1:0-410 GCF_000475195.1 Diaphorina citri
TCCTCTACCTACTGACGTAAATTTCCCAACAAATGTTGATGATTTGAGCACGGACCAGAAATATCTACTGAAGATAATAAATGCTGTTTCTTCCGGTATTTGTAGTTTAGAACTGGCGAACACAAAACCAGGACCAATGTCCTACTCTCGCTGGCTAACGACCGCCAACAGAATTTTGGGACTCTAAGTTTCAACAGAGGTTCCTTCTGAGAATTTGAAAACCTTAGCTACATTCATCATGAATGTATACGGGCCAATGTAGTTTTCTATTAAGACTATGTCAACATGTTTCGATGGACGAAAGCATGTTTTTACCATGGTACAAAGATGTTGATATCTCAATGAAAGTCTGAAGAAAATTGTACTTCCCGTAATTCAACGCAATGCCTTTTATGCTCATCCTGAGAACT
>NW_007442120.1:0-410 GCF_000475195.1 Diaphorina citri
GGCTAGATTCCTTTGTAAATATGAGTCCTAGAAATCTGTGAAACTTTAGATTCCACACAATGTTTTTACTCTTCAATGAACTATTCAACAATGTTCCTACTTTAACAAAATCATCTTTGAACTGATTACGGAAAAATTTCAAAGTATGCTGTGCTTGAATGAGATACCGAAGATCCGTCAGTTAAGTCAAACTTTGCAAAAATCGTAAAGATGCGAACAGTAAAGGTGCATCCAGCATTTCCACACAATTCCTGAGGAATTATGTATGAAAATTTCACTACAATTCCACTAAACTATGTATGAAAATTGAAAATTCACAAAGACTCTATTCATATGTATAATTCCATATGTTATGCTGTGGAAGGTGTTAGGTTATTATTACATGAATAGAATAATATTTATCATAAATA
>NW_007442121.1:0-410 GCF_000475195.1 Diaphorina citri
AAGACTTCGTAAAATTGAATACGTCTAATAGCATCGGATTTATCCCTAGCTAACGTCTCCTTTGAATTGGAATAAGCTTAATAAGCAAGGAAGAAAAGAAGGAAGAATAAAAGAAGAATGTTAGGAGAGGAAGAAAAGGAAGAATAAAAGAAGGGAGAGGAGGGGAGAAAGAGGAAGAAACAAGCTGGGCCCGTCCCTCCGGGAATTTTTTAGTCCGTAGTGATTAAAGAAAATCAGTACCTATGTACCTACCTAATTTGTTTCATATTCAGTTTATTATTATTCTTGATTTAATTTTTTGATTTTACTTTCATGCAATGATTTAAAATCAGGACTAGAGCCCGTTCTCCCTTTATTCCCAATAAAATGTTTAAGTCACCCATCCATTTATTGGCCTTTCTCGGCGTAGC
>NW_007442122.1:0-410 GCF_000475195.1 Diaphorina citri
TTCATTACTTGTCAAGAGAAATGATCCAGAAAATGAAGTGGCTAAAAGTAAAGACACTATAGTTGCATATCTTGTAGGTGCAGATGGTAAGCAAGTACCAGTTGATTTTACCGAGGACGGTTTGCCAAAGTCTGAATTTGTCGACTATGGGAAATAGTGATGAACCATCATAATGTTTCATTGAGAATCGAATTTCGGTTCACTGTGATATCAAAGGACCTCGTCGTCTCTTTTTCGGGACATGGGTAAATCAAGTAGGAAATTTGTTTTCTTCCTCATTACTAAAAGTAACCCAAAATTTTGCCTTTAATTTTCCGATCATACTCCTCGCAATTATTAAGGTAGGTTTAGACGAAGCGAGTCTACTCGCGCACCAAAACTCGTTTCCTCCTCGCACATCAAAACTCATC
>NW_007442123.1:0-410 GCF_000475195.1 Diaphorina citri
CCATCAGCCCTTAAGGGCTAGACAGGACTTTGATCTTTCTCTTTCTCCTATTCATATCCTCCTTCTCTGATTCTTGCCCCTCTCTCTCTCTCTCTCCCTTCTTTTTCTCTTCTTCTATCTCTTTTTCCCTCTTCTGCCTCCCTCTTTCTCTTCGGTTCGAAATAATTGGAATTTGAAATTGGACGTTGGATGTCTTTATAGGAGGTTCATTATTATGTGCTCTCTAATCTGGAGTATTTATTCTATAGTTAAACCCTCCATTAAACCAGTCAGTTTAGCACGAAACAAAACAGGTACTTTTATTTCGGTGATAGTAGGTACCATAATGTAACGCGGTACCTTTGAAATTACCTTAAAAGGTGTGCCACAATTGAGGGACTTTTTTGGGCTACGAGATAACTATACCTTTT
>NW_007442124.1:0-410 GCF_000475195.1 Diaphorina citri
TTCCTCTCCTAATTCTGGTTGGTATTCAAAACAATCTAGCAGCCAACGACTATGAAAAACGAAGGTAGGACCGATCCTAGGTCCCTATGTCTGAATTCTAGCTCATACAATACTGAATTATGAATTCAGGAACTGTCGTATAAGCATAATTACATTGGTATGTATGATCTCATTATTATTTGTGTCATCTCTATCAAGTTTGACATTCCTGCTAGCTTGATTTCTAATTTAGATCGAATCGATCAAACACCGGATCATCATCAAGAAATCATTTCGACATTCCGCAGAACTGAGTCAGAGCACATTCCTGATGATTAAAACAACACTTTGATATACATGTAATAACATGGCCAATAAATAATGTACCCACCCTCTTCTGGCAATGTGCATTTCACATAACTTGCTTGCAA
>NW_007442125.1:0-410 GCF_000475195.1 Diaphorina citri
ATGTTGTAATAATGTTTTACCTCAGTTTGCTACTCACAATATACAAACTATTGCATTTACAATGGTTCTTGGAAAAAATAAACATTATGAATTTCAAAAATTATATGGAATGGGAAATGATGTTTATTATACATTAGATAGCTTATATAATATCAAATGCAGAGAATATGCCCCTATAGGTGCATATAAGGAATTGCTTCCTTATTTAGTAAGGAGATTACTTGAAAATGGAGCAAATTCTTCTTTTGTTAATAAAGTTGTAAACAAAAACATAAATTTAAAAAATTTAGTAGAATCACCACTTTTTTGTAAGGATAATAAATATAACAAAATTATTCCAACGCCTAATGATATTTTTGGAGGAAGAAGAACACCTATTTTTTTTTATAATTTAAATATATCTTTTCATT
>NW_007442126.1:0-410 GCF_000475195.1 Diaphorina citri
GGGGGGTAGAATAACAGGGGGAGAGGGAGAGGGGTGGATAAAGGGGTAGGGGAAGGGAGGGGGGAGGTTTTTTTAGGAACTTTGTGCCTATAGTCCTATAGTGGTTGTGACAAGTGTTATCCTCCCAGAGTTGATACTATTCATATATCCCGCGTATACATACAAGTATAACACTATATATAGAGTAGGTACCTATAAATAAGTGGTACCTATCTTCCCCCTGAAATCCTGAATGCAAGGTGGTATTACGTTACACTTGTTATGAAGTAGGGTGTAACAGCAACCTGTTAGAGTTTAGAGGGTTTGAACAGGTTGACAGGTTAGGAGGGTAACAGGTTTCTAAAACAACCCTATAGGTGTCAGATATCGATTATTGATAGTGACTAGTATCGATTATTGATATCGATTAT
>NW_007442127.1:0-410 GCF_000475195.1 Diaphorina citri
TCTTATTGGGCCCAGTTTCATTGACTTCCTGGACTTGCTGCTTAATTTTTCTGTATTTTTCTCACTTAATTTTAGTAATTTAATTTTATTTTAATTTTTACCTAAGCAGGGGAAAAGCCCCACTTTGGCCATATCTTTATTTTGGAATAACATTATTACTAATTACATTGTATGGATATTATAGATATACATATTAATAAATAAAATAAAATTTATATAACAATATCTTCTTTTCTTATATAATTAAAAAATTTCCTAAATATTATAGAGTTTAAATCATGACATAGGTAATCAATATTTACAGGGTATGTTTGTATTAAAGGTAATAAATCTTTCATAAATGTATTTGATTCTCTTCTATTTTTACATGTTAAAATGACATGTTCTAATTCCCCTCTTTCTCCACATTC
>NW_007442128.1:0-410 GCF_000475195.1 Diaphorina citri
CAGGTGTACCTGATAGTGAGTGGCTGGCCTTGGTCCAGAGACTCCAGATAAGGTGCATCAAATTTGAATGAAGTGTATTGAACGAGTTACTAGTAGATCTAGTTCTAGTAAATTCTAAGTACCTACAATCGTACCTATTTTAGGCCCTTTTGCTTGTGGCTGAAAACAGAGCGGAGAGCAAAGAGCATAGAGCTTTTTGCTTTCCGCTCTATACGGTTTGAATAGGTCGCTTTCCTGTACCTGCTCTATGCTCGACAACGGGCCTGGTGCTCTGCTTTTGTCTGCATAAACTTTACATAATTTACGTGTAGGTATGTAACTTTTCGTTACCTCCTAATGCAGGGGTTTCAAAGTTTTCGTCTCCGCGACCCTCTTTTTTTTTTTTTTTTTTTTTTTTTTTTTTGGGGGTT
>NW_007442129.1:0-410 GCF_000475195.1 Diaphorina citri
TGTCGATATCATCTTTATTAATAAACAAACAGCCGTCAGCGAATTTCATATACGGGAAAAAAGGTAGGAGTTTTTTTTCTGCACAGATATAAAAATACTTTTTTATAGGTATCAATCAATAATATGAGAGAGCCCCCGCGGGGCACAAATTAAAATGAAATTAATCTGGGATATCAAATCTATTGCTTGAATACAAGGTGGTATGGGGCAACTCAACTTTGTGAATATAGGGTGGTATGGTATATGTATGAGAGAACTTGACTTTGGAAAAAGTAGAGGCAGAAATTTTGAACCTCATTGGACTATTTGAAATTTTGACTGTGAGGGCTATTTCTAACCGACAACATTAATCGGACAATTCATTATTTTAACAATAATTATTTTATCTTTTTACAAGGACGATTGACTTT
>NW_007442130.1:0-410 GCF_000475195.1 Diaphorina citri
AAATGCTTCGTAAATCCATGTTTTTTAACCATTTTCGGGGTGTTTCTCTAATTTCTTCCAATCTCGCTTTTGTGTAAATCTATGTTCAATTATCTGCTACCCTTATGTTTTTACTTTCTCCAGAAGAAGATTAATTCTGATTGTATTGTTTGTGTGTTGTGATATCTGTTTCCTTCCTTCCTCCGCTCTGATGTTTCAAACTTAAACTACTAGCTATGAGACCCATTTTAATTCGAAAATGATCCAATTTTCCTTTGATTAGAGATTCAAAAGTGAAGGTGCAAGAAGTCTTATTAATCTGTTGAAAAATAATTGACTAGTTTTTTTTCCTTTACTCCAGCAGGAGGCTATTTTACTATATTGTAAAATAGAATAGAATATAATAGAATAGAATATACCTTGTTCATCTT
>NW_007442131.1:0-410 GCF_000475195.1 Diaphorina citri
GATAGAGGGCAAAACAACAAGGAGGTGTTCCCTTCCCTCTAAATACGACCCCTGTCTACGACTATATTATTCTTACAAAGATAGAGCAACCACTGTGGTTGTGTCGGTATCACACCAAGCTTGCACACCGGAGGTCCCAGATTCGATTCCCGGCAGGGTCATAAAAACTGAATCAACTGGCAACCTTTCAATACTCAAACGGAAACTAAACGTAAAGTCTTTGAATTTTGGAGAATGTGGAGTTTTGACATCTCCACTAATTTTGAAATTTTGTTTCCCTTGGTAAGATTGACATCTCCACTGATTTTGAACTCTCTTTTAATTTTTAGCTTGTCCTTCCTTTATTATTACGATAGTAATAAAAAAAGGTATAGTGGACGGGCTATTGTATTCGCCTCGGTGTCGTCTGT
>NW_007442132.1:0-410 GCF_000475195.1 Diaphorina citri
CCCTAAGGGTGTCATCAATATTCTGCCTGGTACAGGTAAGTGAGACCCCCGTGTTGATCTTTTTTAGTTTGATTTGGAGATTGAAACAGTTAGTGGACCAGTCTGGCTGAGGGACTTTGAACAGGAAAGATACCAGCCTGCAATTTCCCTTACTTTTCTTTAGGTTGATGTAGGGAATTGTAACAACCGAGTTATTTATGAAATTGGATACTTACGAGTTGGTTATTTATCCCGTATTTACAAAGGATGTCAAAATTAAATAAATTCATTAATAGTGTAACAACCGAGATCTTATCATCCCGGAATTGGAGAGACCAGAACAGGTTGGAAGAAAGTTAGCCCTACCAAGACCAAACCTTACCTCTTTACGATAAAGTCCGGTCCGGGTGGGAATCGAAGCCGAGAACTTT
>NW_007442133.1:0-410 GCF_000475195.1 Diaphorina citri
TTGAGTAAATACGTTTCCTATTGTCGTAATACTCCTACGCAAATGACCTATTCTAGGATTTCTAGGGACAGTAGGGACGCTAGGAGGCTAGAACGATATTTTCTTTTTGTCCAGAGCGAGAAAATTATCATATTATAAATATCTAAAACCTTGAAGATTTTGGTTGGAGGGTGTAGAAATCAACGATTTAGTTATTTAGACACTATAATCGAATCTAGGTGGAACATTATTTTTACAATTAAGCGAAATCCTAAATTACACTCCTGTAAAATAAAATAAAGTAATGTATTTCATAGTCATACATATTTGCAACAACACTAGATCACCCAACTTTGAAACCTCAATATCATCACACCAGTAATAAGCTTTGCATGGGGTCTGGCAAAGTTTCCAAACACAATAAACGCATC
>NW_007442134.1:0-410 GCF_000475195.1 Diaphorina citri
CTCATAAAATTAATAGTCCTAAATAAGAGGTTTAAATCAAGGGGAAAGTCCTTCACTCTAAATGTCTAAATTAATGTCTATGTTCTAACTGAACTATAACTAACAAAGAAACAACTGCTACATTAGACGCATGTGTGTTGTAGCATGCCCATCCCACAGTATGCCTCTCATTAGATGGGCGAGAAGAGACACAATACTTCCGATTTAGGTGCAGAGTCAACACGAGAACACTAGAAAGTAACCCATCGAAATATTTGCAATCGAAAAACGAGTGCAAATTTATGTCGATGATGGGATTCGAACCCGAGATCTTCTGCATGGCAAGCGTTCGCGTTACCACTGGGCTAAGCGTGCCAATAATTAAAGAAAAGAATCCAACATACCTCCACTCGTATATCATCGTCTAAACT
>NW_007442135.1:0-410 GCF_000475195.1 Diaphorina citri
TAACTCAAGCTGGTTAAGTTTAATGTGAGAAGGATCTTGTCGCCAAATGGAGGGTAAAACCCACCTCGCGTTGTGAGAGAAGACCTCAGTTGTTAAGAGTCTCTCTAGCAGTTGTTAAGAGACCTCAGTTGTTAACAGTCTCAGTTGTTAAGAGTCTCACTTATTAAGAGAGAGAGACTCTTAACAACTGAGAGACTCACGGGACGTAAAATAAGAGATCCCCTGACAGCTTTCCCATATAAATAGATTCCTAGACACCACCTTACCCTTTTCGGTCAGATCAAATTGGATTCGGTGCTTTAGAATTTGAATAATCTTACGACTTCATCCGAACTTTGCAACTGATGATGATAAGCTATCTTATTTTCTAAACGCGGATATCTTGGGCTGTGGTATGAAGTATGTTGGTG
>NW_007442136.1:0-410 GCF_000475195.1 Diaphorina citri
TGTCATGTCCTATATGTTGAATAATTAATAAATGGAAACTTCTAAAACAAAATGAATATGACAGGAGTGTCTACACTTCCCTCATTATCTTGATTAACATTTTAAATCTAATTAACATTTCAATGTGTTCTGAAGTTATAATAGTCGGTATTACTTCGGATCAAAGCGTCCGGATTTACCTCAGTGTTAATGAAAACACGATTCGTCTACGATATGACTGTAATATCGTCAAACTCTACACTTTACTTATCATACGGGTACAAATACCAATGCTTCTTTTGTGAAAGTCCATTTTGTAACTGTGAGAGATTTATAACTTATAAGCATACATATTTGTTTTATTTGTCTTTTGTTTCTAGTCTTGTATGATCAAGTTCATTAGGACAAGTGTAGATATTGGGTACCACATT
>NW_007442137.1:0-410 GCF_000475195.1 Diaphorina citri
AAGTCCCATCACAGTGCATGCCGTTACTCCAGGTCCTGGCTGTTTAAGAACTTGTGACGTCACCCCAGGCCTTAGCTGTTTAAGGGTTAGTGACGTCATCTCAGGCCCTAGCAGTTCGAGATATTGCGATCTCACCCCCGGTCCTAGCTGTTCAAGAAATTGTGACCTGGCTCCCGGCCCTAGCTGTTCAAGAGCTTGTGATCTCTCTCCAGGCCCTAGCTGTTTAAGAGCTTGTGAAGGCGTAAGTCTCTACACTACCGAAGCCCAAAGTTCAAAATTGGAGACCATTACTCAAAGCCCTAGCTGTTTAAGAACTTGTGACGTTACTCCCAGCCCTAGCTGTTCAAGAACTTGTGACGTTACTCCCGGCCCTAGCTGTTCAAGAACTTGTGACGTTACTCCCGGCCCTA
>NW_007442138.1:0-410 GCF_000475195.1 Diaphorina citri
CACTTTTGAGGCTGACGAAAAATGCCGACCCCGTCTGAACACGGGAAAAGGCGAAGAAAAAGAAGACATAAGGGGTTTATTTTGACGTTGCGTCGTAAGATATGTTTTTCGCAAATAATCCTTTTTTTTTCTACATTTAAAAATCATTTATCTAAGCTTGGCTACTGAAGTATGTTTTGGATAAGTATGTCCTACGTAAGTAGTATGATTTATTTGATCATTTCGCACTGTTACCTATTTATTAGGTATTTATAGTGTGTTGGAGTTGGATCTATATTTTCTGTTGTTGTGTTATTATTTTCTTGTAAAAATAATAATATTATTCATGTTGGTCCTTAGTTCTAAGGGGAAAATGGACATTACATTTTTATTTCTTTGTTTTACCTTTATATGACCGTGTTTTATCAGCC
>NW_007442139.1:0-410 GCF_000475195.1 Diaphorina citri
CAAACTCAGAGCCGAAAAAATTTCAACCCCCTCAGAAATCGAACCCGGGACCTCCAGCGTGAAAGCCTAGTGTGATACCCACTAGGCCACGGAGGCTTCTAAGCCTCAACTCCATACAGGAAAAGCCCACCCTGACGCTTAGGTGTAGGGGCAAACGGCCGTAAAAGATTGGTTAAGCTTGTTCGAATCTACGAAGCCAGAAAAATGACATAACAGTCAATTTCAAGCATTAGATAACAATCTACGAAGCCTCGGGAGGGCAATGGAGCAGTTGCAATTGGGAAAATATTATTAATAAAAGGTCGATTCCTACGTAAAAAGTTGTGAAAAAACCAAATCTGAGGTCAAAACTCCGAAAAAGTAACTTTAAAAGGTTAAAAATTGAATTTTTAATTGCCGTTCTAATGAAA
>NW_007442140.1:0-410 GCF_000475195.1 Diaphorina citri
TAGGCTGAAAATAACACTGCTGACGATTGGAGTATTGGCACATCCACTATTTCTGTCACCTCTCTCATTATCATCATTGAATAGGTATGTTAGATATTTATTATTTTGACATTTATTAAACTGTGAAATATGTCAGATAGATAACCAGGGATTTGGAATTCTGGACTCAATTCAACAAATATTATTTTATTGGTAAAGTATAGTAGGTACCTAATTCCTGGTAGTATTCATTCATAATTTATGTTCCTCCTCCTACCTTTCTGTTTGATATGTTGTATACCTCCTTATGTATGAGTTTCCAATGTTCCGTGCGTTTGGAGAATTAGACACGGAATTTTGGCACATCCACTATTTCGCGTAGGTTAGAAACATATTAAGACTCGATCTAATCATTCTACGCACCTCTGCTC
>NW_007442141.1:0-410 GCF_000475195.1 Diaphorina citri
CCCATCCCGTAGTATGCCTCTCATCAGATGGGCGAGAAGAGACACAATACTTCCCATATTAGAATAGAATAGAATAGAATACAGTAAAACCTCGATTATTTCAACTTTAGAATCCATTGTTTTTTTTTTCTATCTTTCAAAAGATATCCTATCTTATCAGAGGAAAAGATCATAGAAAGTGATCATTTCAACTACCCCCGGTCCCAATGAGTTGAAATTATCAAGGTTTTACTGTACCTATATCTTGGTTATCCTCCTGGAATGAGACTAAGAAGTCCCTTTACCCCAGCAGTCTAAACAAGGTCTTGTGTATTTTATGGGTTTCATAGCATAATTAGGGTGACCATAATTTTTTTGGCCCAAAGCGGGACGCAGTCCTTTTTGGACGAAGGGGAGGGGGGGGGGGTACA
>NW_007442142.1:0-410 GCF_000475195.1 Diaphorina citri
GGTGGAACTACGTGAATGCAACTAGACAGAATGTAGAATAGAATAGAATATACCCTGTTTATACTGTCAGAATGAGCTTGTTTCCCCTGTTTTGAAGCTCGTTTCCCCTCTTCTGAAGCTCGTTTCCCCTCTTCTGAAGCTCGTTTTCCCTCTTCTGAAGCTCGTTTCCCCTCTTTTGAAGCTCATTTCCCCTCTTCTGAAGCTCGTTTCCCCTCTTCTGAAGCTCGTTTCCCCTCTTCTGAAGCTCGTTTCCCCTCTTTTGAAGCTCGTTTCCCCTCTTTTGAAGCTTATTTCCCCTCTTCTGAAGCTCGTTTCCCCTCTTTTGAAGCTTATTTCCCCTCTTCTGAAGCTCGTTTCCCCTCTTCTGAAGCTCGTTTCACCTCTTCTGAAACTCGTTTCCCCTCTTCTGA
>NW_007442143.1:0-410 GCF_000475195.1 Diaphorina citri
GCGCGGCAATGCCGCATGCTGCAGGTTGCTGTTGCCGGTTGCTTCCTAAATTGCCCCAGTGTAAAGGTACCTTTAGGTACTCAAATAGGGACTGTCATCAGCCTAATTCTTATTGAAACCAAATATACTAGTGGTTCTGTGAACTGTAGACCTCACTCAGATTCTTTGCCCAAGCTTAGAAGAAGGTACGCTTATTCACATGTATTGAATTAGAAAAGAAGGGATACCTACCTACGTCTTATGTATGTAATAAAAAGGACAGAGAACAGAGGAATTTTAATTGTGTTAAGCATTACCAATTACCAAAAATTACCAAGCATAAATGCTTGTCAAAATGTCGTTCCCTGCTTAATACACTACGCTAAATTTTATGTCTTGACTTGGACTCGAACCACCAACCTCCAGATCCG
>NW_007442144.1:0-410 GCF_000475195.1 Diaphorina citri
GCGGGAATCGAACCCGCGGCCTAGCGCTTACAAGGCAGACGCACTACCAACTAAGCTAACTAGGCTGGCTAAATGAAAAGTAAAAAAAATCATGAAATTTACCAGGACCTACCTGCAGTCTGAAGCCGCCAGCCGGCCAAGCACGCTCCGACTTCAGACAAGTTCAGTATTCAGACTGTCTGAGAGACCGGAAACACACGTTCAGGTGGTCTGAAAAGCAAGTCTGTCAGTCAGTTTGGGCAGTGGGCAGTATGGGCAGACGGCTACAAACAAAGTAATAATGTTAAAGTTTGAGGAACAAAAGTTTGAATAGGTATTTCAGGAAGAACAAGGTAGGTATTTAAGTAGGTGAATAGGTAGGTATACTTTAAGCTCTTTAAAGAATACTTTAAACTTTAAAGAAAAGAGAA
>NW_007442145.1:0-410 GCF_000475195.1 Diaphorina citri
TGAAACTTTTTAGAATATCCAACTATTATGGCCTTATGCCTTTATGGGAGCTAAAAAGTTATCATTGCGTTCGTTGTACCTGCAACTCCCGCAACCATATTAACACCTTCAGAGGTTCAACTTGTCCGTAACGTTTCAAACACAATCCTGAGCTGTTTATTAGTATGAAATTATTGGTCATTTGCCAGCAACGAGTAAAATATGCATTATGATTGTGCGAAATGGCTGAAACTAAGTTCCAACATCCATCAGTGGTAAAAGCTCACTAGGAACTGGTAAAGTGGTCGAGTGCCTAATTGGGAAATAAGTTCCACAAGGTTTCCTTTTGATTGTTCCGAAATAGAGAACCCAATCACCAATAGAGAACCGTGTTTATCAATGTCTGTGTAGAACCATTTTTACCAAGAACC
>NW_007442146.1:0-410 GCF_000475195.1 Diaphorina citri
CATAGATATCACAGGTCCTTTTTTTAAGTATCACTAGGTATAGCTGTATACGTACATATCTAAAGGTATAAAAATAAATGCATTACACAATGAATTTATTTAAGATTCAATCGAAGATTAGGCGAGAGAGAATCTTTCTTCAAAACAGAAATAAATCTTTTAAGAAGCTCCAACGCTGCATTATCTCTACTCTACTAGAGGTATTTAGAAAAGTCAAAGTCTTCATAGGTAAGAAAAAGAGTGATAATAATAATATACTAACAATAATAATTGTAATATTGACAATAATATTTATAATAATGTGTGGGGGAAGCAGATCTGAAGAAGGTTTTAGTAGAATTTTCAAGTCAAGCAATGAAAATGGTATTGGGGACTTTTGGAGAGTCAGAATTTTAGGGAGAGTGGTAGAT
>NW_007442147.1:0-410 GCF_000475195.1 Diaphorina citri
CTGCTCGTTTGTGCCAGTTCCTTTGGTAGCAATATTCCACGGACGTGACTTCTGCACAAGTACCCAACTACCCACAGCCTAATAGCCGCAAACTCAGGAGTAAACGAGGATTTTCCTGTCATGCACCGGGTCAAGCCTGGATCGAACTCAAACGAGTGCTCAGATGGTCACTCATCTGGATACCAACCACGCGCAACGTTGCAGTGGTCAATTTTGAGAAAGCAACAAGAAAGGTGATCTTATTGAAGATTAAATTTGCGGAGAGAACTTACCAGATTGAAAAGTTGTTGAAGACTAAACTAGACTTCCCAAAACTCTCTGCATATACATTAACATTGCAGCAGGCCGGTGACACACACAAAACCAATCATTATAAGACACCACTACAGAACACTGATGACAGCTTCATC
>NW_007442148.1:0-410 GCF_000475195.1 Diaphorina citri
TTTATGCCACGAAGTGGTATTTTTTGGGGGGATCTCATAACTTTTTGCAGAAACTTAGCATAATATGACGTATGAGCGCAGCGCAACAAAGTACAAAGACAATAGGCATAGTAACATCATTTGGTAAGGTTTGGTGAGTTTGGGTTATTTCTGAGTGAAAACCACCATAGTAATATCTTTGGGTAAGTTTTAGTAAGTTCGGGTGGTTTCCGAGTGAGAAAACACCACAATAACATCATTATATAAGTTTGGGTCATTCCCGAGTTAAAAATGCCATAGTAACATCACTGGGTAAGTTTTAGTAAGTTCCGACCATTTCCTAGTGAAAATATCGTAATAACATCATGGGATAAGTTTTGGTAAGTTCCGAACATTTCCGAGTGAAAAATACCATAATAACATCATTGGGT
>NW_007442149.1:0-410 GCF_000475195.1 Diaphorina citri
TTGGTAAAAAGGCCTTGGATTTTGTGACAGTAATCTTACCTTGTTTCAGTCCACTGATGGAAGCACTTCAAAGGCCTCTTCCTCTAAGAGAGGTTCAGGAAATAGTAATGCTGGCTCAGATGTGGAGGAGGGAGATACAGAAGAGGAGTCTTCATCCTCTTCACTACAAGTAAGTTGAAAATATTAATGAAATCAACTGGAAAAGAGGTTCAAAGGCCAATGCATAGGTAGCAATGGGAAAGGAGATTTGAAATATTGAGGTACTTGAGTGAATTGGCCCTTGTGCAAAAAGCTCAATTTTCAAAGGTGCTATCATTGATCAAAAGCACATACCTACTTAGGTACTTTTCAAAAACAAGTCACAAAAAAAAAAAAAAAAAAAAAAAAAAATGCCCAAAATCTCGCCTCGG
>NW_007442150.1:0-410 GCF_000475195.1 Diaphorina citri
TGACATAGGGATCACTACTGCCTGTGACATCCTTGATGGGAAGGTCGTGAGCTTCGAGAATCTGCAACAGAAAAGAAGGAACAATGAAACACGAAATAAAGTGAATCAGGTCGCAGATAGCATGAATAATTGAACGCTAGAATTTGACATTTTTCAAACTCAAATATCTCCGGCTTAACTTAACCGATTTTGATGAATTTTTTTTTCAACTTGGTCTACTTTCATGCCCCAACACACACATTCAATCCGTTGTCTTTTTAAGAAGGTTATTCAGAGGAAGTAGGTAGATATAGCAGCGGTTGGTGAAAGAGCCTCTCAAGAGATAACCCCATCACTTCAAAGGGAAAAAGTAGGTAGGTGCCTACCTATCTTCAGGATGGATTAAAAAAAAAAAAAAAAACCTTACTTAC
>NW_007442151.1:0-410 GCF_000475195.1 Diaphorina citri
CACTTGCAATTGTCCCGGATCACCTTGAAACAAAACATATAAATAAAATTGTAGATTTGTCTGTACATTGCTTGGAATCGTGATTTTTTTTGGTTATTCTTACTCCTTATTGCAACCACGATTCCAAAAATAAAATTGGAAAAATTCCCGTCTGTCTGCCTGTCTGTGTGTGTAATTGTCTGTCTATCACGCTGATGGACCTTACGTTGTACTCTTTTCACGCAAAAACGGCTCGACCGATTTGGATGAAATTTTTTGTGGTTGTTAAGAAGAGTACTGAAGGTGAGATAGGCTACATAAAATTGTCACAAATTCCATCCTGATTCAAAATGGCGGCACTTCAAAGTCATGCCTCTTACGCCGCGCTGATCCCGTACAAAGGAAGGATTAACCACTAGTTGTCGATAAAA
>NW_007442152.1:0-410 GCF_000475195.1 Diaphorina citri
AATCAACCTATCTATGTACTTATATAGATCTGACAACATGGAAAATAACTTTTTGCGAGTCATTATTTTCATTTTCTATTTAGAAAAGAATACATAGGTAGTTTAGGTATTCACTCGTCTCCATTCAAAGGAGTAGACAGATTCTATATTAATTAAATAATAATGTAGGTATAGGTATTATACCCGGGTTTGATTCCCCGATAGTAATTAATTTCATTATGTTTAATATTATTGATAGGTATGCAATTTCCAGTTGCAGAAATAATATGGAAAGGAATTAAAATGCAAAAGCATAAAACTAGGAAATATTTACATTTTAGATTTCTACTTTTCCAGTTTATATTTAAACATTTAATGCTGAGACTTGTATTTAAACCTTTTTTTTTTTTATTATTATTATTAATTTGACC
>NW_007442153.1:0-410 GCF_000475195.1 Diaphorina citri
AACAACAACAACAACAACAACACACGTTGTTATAGTATTACACACACGCTGTGTTACCACACATTCTGGACAGTTACTTTCCCATAGAAGTCATAGAACTGATGGTCTTCATGCTAAAGGCAAGATCTACTATTATGACACATGCAATACTGGGGGGGCAAGTTTGATTGAGATGGACCAGAGACCTTAGAAGGTCTGGTATTCCGTGGTTAATGGTCATATATTCAATATCACAGTAACTAACTAGTTCCTAACATACCTACTTGGATAGAGATAAGTGAAAGATCTTGGGTCAGGGTTGGGCAATGGAATTAAAGTCATTAAGATTAAGGATCGTGCATTGAAGATCAAAATTCCATACTACTTAGGTTGGTGGATGAAAAATTATGCTTATTTATACTGTTCGAACT
>NW_007442154.1:0-410 GCF_000475195.1 Diaphorina citri
GCGCGATTTTGTCGGGGAGTGCTTTAATTTTTAACAGGTCACATCGCGCGACAAATGTTGCAAGTGAAAACAGGTGACATCGCGCGACATTGTCGCGCGATTTTGTCGCACGACAGAGGTCGCGTTGGTGGAAATCCACCTTAAGAGTTGATGATTTGTTCAGACGACTAAAGCGGGTGAAACCGCATGAACTTATCTGAGTGGTACCACGTTTGGCAAAATCCACCTTTATACTTAATTCCAGACTCTCATCCGACTCGAGTTTCGCCTACTTTGTATTAGGCTTTATCGAAAGAAGGAAAGGAAATAAAGTACGCGCTTTACCAGGGAATTGGGGACCCCTGGTTTCGCCGTTCTCGCCGCGACTGAATAACAGATGGGAAGCAATAGAAAGCTTCTCTCCCCCAACA
>NW_007442155.1:0-410 GCF_000475195.1 Diaphorina citri
AGATTCCCTTAGAGCTCAAAGTCTTTCGGTGACCTCTTTACCTAGCCTCAGATCCTTTCAATGATCTGCTAATGTATAACTTTTCCTAAAACCAGAGTCTTTCAATGAACTTCCAAGTACTTCCAACTGTAAACGATAAATTGCACTAATACTTTTTTTTTTTACTGTGATCTCTGTTTATTCCCGTTTGAGGGATTTTTTCGATGTCTTTTCTTTTCTTATTTCTGTAAAAGCACTTACGTAGGACATGGAAGAAGCTCAGATAGTATTTCTGGTCGTCCAAAGGGTTTTAACTCTGATTCTTTCAACTCTGTGAGACAGGTATCATAATGTATGCTTGTTACATGGAAAGTAGTCATTTCTAATGTCCGCCACTCAGGATCAGACCATCTGATAGACAGCCGGAAAGT
>NW_007442156.1:0-410 GCF_000475195.1 Diaphorina citri
AAATTGGCCACCTGGAATGTCAGAACCCTCCTTCAACCTGGGAAAATGCAAGAGGTGGCCAATGAAATGCTAAAATATGAAGTTGACATAATGGCTATTCAAGAAATAAGTTGGCAAGGCCAAGGAAAGTCACAACGATTAACATGGTTTGGCCATGTTCAAAGTATGGAGGAGGGGAGGATGCGCAAAAAGATATTGACTACGAAGATATATGCCACAAGAAAGAAAGGAAGACCACGGCTGAGATGGATGGACCAGGTTGTTAATGATTTAAAAGTGATGAAGATAACAGGATATGGAACGGAAGTCAAGAACCGAAGCGAGTGGAGGCGAATTGGTGATTCTCATGATTTTTTTTTTATTATCTCAGAAAAAACTATAAAAATTAAAAAAAAATATTGAGACTAAAA
>NW_007442157.1:0-410 GCF_000475195.1 Diaphorina citri
CAAGATCAAAAAATTCCCGGAGGGACGGGCCCCGCTTGTTATTACTATTGTAATAATAAAGGAAGGACGGACTAAAAACCTACTCGTAAGTCGTAAGTATCCATCTATATAACATAAGTAAAATAGTGAATGAGTGAAGTTATTTCTAAGTTTTAATTTCTTATTCATGAGGTACCTATCTGGTTTGAATGTTGACTATCATAACTTTGTTGGCTGCCTTTAATAGTTGGGTTGTTGTTTGGTTAAACCACGTTCTTGGGGTTTTCAGCCATGATATTCTTCTTGTGCCCTGGCCTTTTACTCCATGGGCCAGCCTTGTTAGTTTGGTTGGTAGCGCGTCTGCCTTGTAAGTGCGAGGCCGCGGGTTCAATTCCCGCCCGGGGCGGATTTTATCCTGCACAGATCATGTT
>NW_007442158.1:0-410 GCF_000475195.1 Diaphorina citri
AAAAAAAAAAAAAAAAAAACAAATATTTAGGACTGTAGGAGGTACCAAAAAAAATCATTTAGATATTCAAAATTGAAGGCATTTTAATAGGTAGTATTGAGCATGAATGCTTGTCACTCATGTCGATTCCCGAATCACTATGCTAAATTTCATGACTTGTTTTGGACTCGAACCATCAACATCCAGATCCGAAATCCATCGCGCTAACAAAGTGTCGTTTTTTCAACCATTTGTTCAGAACCTATTATTAAAAGTTTCTAACATCATCTTGTACTGCGTAGACCTCTGTAATGTAAGCAGTAAGGAGGTATAAGTAGAATATTATAGAATTATTACCCTCCACAAAAAAGTACTGATATAAAAAAAAGACGTCAATGTGGGACCTCCCTTCTACATTAGCTCTTCTAAAG
>NW_007442159.1:0-410 GCF_000475195.1 Diaphorina citri
ATGTAAAATCATACGCTGTGACACAATTTAGCACCTTACCAAGTTTCAAAGTAGTCACTAGTCAGCCACCAAATAGGTATATAGGTACTCGTAAGATTTAGTTACCTACCTATGAGCCTATGGTGGATTAATTGAGGCCTGAGATAAATTAGCTTAAAGGAAGAACCTTTGTTGTACCTACCTACTGAAGTTTGATTGGTCTAATCTTCTCGAGAAATTAAACAAGAACAAAGGAATGGATTATTAAAACTCGAATTTATTACATCTCAGAATTGAAACATGTAAAACCAATGAGGAGAACAGAGAGTGGACACGATAAAATCTTCAAGTTCAGCAATCTTCAATAATGTCTCGGTTGACCAGATCTTCAAAAGTGTCTCCCTTGGACTAGTCCTCTCCCTCTTCCGCGT
>NW_007442160.1:0-410 GCF_000475195.1 Diaphorina citri
AATTTTCTTTCTATGAAAGTCAATTATCATGCAATGAAGAAACTTCTTCCTTTGCTATAATTTCCTCTTCCCACCATGCTCCTGACATGAGCATACATTACATTTAGATCTCACACCTCTAATATTATTCATTATATTGATTGTATCTCTGTACATATTTATTATTATCATTACTAGGATAATTTATTTAAAATGGAAAATAAAACATATTATTAAGAAATATAAATGCGTTTGTTTTCCGTTCAAAACCTTTCAAATGCCAGAACAGTCTGGCATAGGAATTCCCAGGTTTAGTACAGGCGCTATCATGCCAAAAGAGGGAAGCGAGCTTCAGAAAAGTGGAAATTGCGAAGGGGAAATACTGCTTTGGTATTCATAAGGCATTGGTTGCTGTAAAGAAAATTGGATCT
>NW_007442161.1:0-410 GCF_000475195.1 Diaphorina citri
TAAACGAGACAACCTAGATCAGCAAGAAAGGCGCTTGACGTTTCTTAGCTTGTGACCATTTGTTGTGGCATGGTCATGAGCAGAAAAAGCACTAAGCAAAAAAAGATTACATAGAGTCTATAGACCTATAGAGGGTTTCTATTTTCATAGGTTTGGCTTTGCAGGCGACTACGCGTTACTAAAAGTGGCGCGTCTCCGCTTCAGATGTGAGAAAAGCCTTAAAACTTCAGGCTTTGTCGGGCTGTTTCTCTATAATCTGCAATCCTAATTTGAAACAATCAGATCTATTAAATTTCTGCTAATTTCAAAATGTTCATATGGAGTCGACCTACAAACAATGACATTTCGTTCTCACCTGCAGCACAATGTTGTGTCCATGAGGTCCTTCCAGGGTCCACTTGCAGTTCGCC
>NW_007442162.1:0-410 GCF_000475195.1 Diaphorina citri
AAATAATAATAATAATATAAAAAAAAACAATGTGAAATTTAATGTCCATGTTATTATGTATTACATAGTTGACATCATGTATTATATGTAATACATATGCAGCCTGGTGCATTTTACTACCTATTCTGTTAGAGGGGGTACAAAACCAGTCTCTTGAGTGAAAGCCAAACTAAGGGTGATTCCCACCCTAGTTAACTTGGTTCGTAGAGCGTCTGGCCGAGGGTTCGATTTCCGCCCGGGGCGGATTTTATCCTGAACGGATAAGGTTTGTTCTCGGAACGGCTGGCTTTCTCCTAATATCCTGTTTTCCTTCTCTCTTCGATTTCGGGGCGATAAGACCTTCAGCAGTTACAGTTCCCTCTATCAAAACTCTGAAAAAAAAAAAAAAAGACTGTTGAAGTCATTCAGAT
>NW_007442163.1:0-410 GCF_000475195.1 Diaphorina citri
TACCTGTCTAAGGCCAGTCACTCACTGTCAAGTAGACGTGACAGGTAAGTAAGTGCACCTGATCAAGTCCGCCTGTCAGGTCTACCTGATCATAAGTACACACACCATCAGGTAGCACGTCTGCCTTGTAAGAGTAGGCCGCGGGTTCGATTCCCGCCCGGGGTGGATTTTATCCTGAAATTATAAGGTTCGTTCTCGGAACGGCTAGCTTTCTTCCTTCTTTGGGGCGATAAGACCCTAGCAGTTACCGTTCCCTCTACCACAAACCTCATAAAAAAAGATCTGACAGTCGGACCAACACTACTCAATTCTTACCTTCTCAGTTATTGTCTTCATAAAATGTTTTCCTCTTGACTTAGGTGGACTTGAAGCATATTCTGCAAGGCCCCGATTCGGACAAGATCGACATT
>NW_007442164.1:0-410 GCF_000475195.1 Diaphorina citri
TTTTATAAATTTGAAAAAAGAATGAATAGAGTGTTCAAAACAGAGTTCATAATTTTCCACCATGAGAGTAGACATATATAGAAATTCATTCCATACACGAGTAAAAAAATAACACTTCTAGACAATACTCACAAAGTAATTAAATCTTCGTGCCAAGCTTTCCCGTACAAGTCAAAGGAATTTCGTGTGCAAAAAACAAGTTCGATGATTCTTTACCTCTACATTTATATCACGAAAAATTAATTTTAAAATCCTACCTTATCATACTTTCAAATACTTACAATATATTGTAATAAAAAGTTATAAATTAACAAGTCTTGTTTTTTACTGAAAAAAAAAAGTTCTTTAAATTTAGATTTCTTTTTAATTTTACCTAAAATATTAATAATATAGGTATAAGTAGATAATCA
>NW_007442165.1:0-410 GCF_000475195.1 Diaphorina citri
GATTTTTCGATGCTTTTGCTCTACCTTACCTTCGAATTACTATGATGAACTGTTTAAAAACTACAGGCAACCGTACATTCAAATGTAGACTTTAATTTTTAGACGTGCAGCGAAAAAAAACTAACTTCAAAATTTTGTAAACAAAGACCGAAATTTCGTGCATGAGTGAGCATTCCAGTTGTTTATGGTAGAGTTCACTGGGTGTCTACATCAGCCACTGAGAAATCTGTTTGGTTGTTTTTAAAATTTTCATCCAATCAGATATTGCTTAATCAAAGAACTACCTCAACTACCTATAGGTACTAAAACCGAGATTATACCTACTCAGCTTGTGGCCCCGGCCATCCACACAAGGCTCAGTATACAACTCGAAGACCATCAGGCCGTGGTTATGAACAGGGCCATCGTAG
>NW_007442166.1:0-410 GCF_000475195.1 Diaphorina citri
CGACTGAAGTGTTATCTAAAACTTTCTCGCTTTGAGTTCATAGGTCGCCGCGACAAATTTCGAGATCAGAGCTCATTTTGTGTGAAAAAATGTAAAAAAATCCCCCAAAAGCCGGGTTTTTTTGGCTTTATGGTTTTCTGGACTAAATTTGCACCACCATTTTCGTGTTCCTGGTAAAAAGACCTTTAATTTTAGGCTTGCCAAACGTCCCGAATTGGCCGGGACAGTCCCGAATTTCAGGGGGTGTCCCGGCGTCCCGTTCAGTTTTTCATTTTGGGGCGTTTTGTCTCGAATTTCCGTTTTTGTCCCAGCAAAAATTCGGGACGCGTTTTTTCAGAATTTGTTCTTAACTTGTTTAAATTTGTCATGCTTTCATCAGTTTGCTCTTCCACTTTGCTAAACCTTTATAA
>NW_007442167.1:0-410 GCF_000475195.1 Diaphorina citri
CTGGATCCCGCGGGATTGGCCAAATCCCGCGCGGGATCCCGCGGGATTGGAAACGTGCGGGATTTGCGACCCCTAGGTACAGGTCCCTGTATCAAATCTCTATTAGTGGATGTGATAGAACTCCTTTTGAAAGTATTGCAATCGGTCCATTTTTTCTTGTCTTTATATCAGCTTTCATTTGGGGTTCTCATTTTTGTTTGTCCCCCTCTTGATTTCAGCTGATATGATAGGTAAAACGTCTTTCCGTTCAATGTCACAAGTCATAAACATGTCAATCGAGCGGATTTGACAAGCGCTCTTAGCCTTGATTCCCGCGACACCTATTGTATTTTATAGTAAAGTCTTCATTCATTCCTTTGTCTCGGATATCATTTGTGTTTTCTTTCACTGTGTAATCTCTTTCTATTCCA
>NW_007442168.1:0-410 GCF_000475195.1 Diaphorina citri
AAGTCGAAATTCTTGGAAAAATGGTTGAAATTTGAGGAAATATTGTGAAATTTAAGGCTAAATTTCTGAAGAGTTTTCAAAGAAATCATATAGGGAAACGGTCAAACTTTCTTGACTTGGCGGGGCGGAGCGCTACCGCGCTCCTTAATTGTAACTACTGAGATTCCATTGACATTATCTCAAAATCGAAGAGCTTTTCAGAGACCGAACTTTATCAATCTGCTATGGTTATGAGGTCATCGCCCCTGGTACGAAGTGAAACCGCTACCTGAAGCTTTCAAGGCAGGCGCGCTACTACCTATAACTCACCTCATAAAGAAACCCATATTTTCCCCCACGGGCTCTTGAAATATTGACCCACATTTTTTAACCCTTTCACACCTGGCGGGTCCTTTCACACTCCTCGGAAA
>NW_007442170.1:0-410 GCF_000475195.1 Diaphorina citri
GTAAAATGCACCCATTGCTTACACTGTTTACTCAGGTCAGGTCTTAGGTAGTTTTAGGTAGGTACATATTATTTACACACTGTATCGTCGCAAGGGCCAGCCGTTAGCGCGTTGTACTAGCACTCTGCACCTCCTAGGTTGTGGGTTTGATTCCCACCCTGGGCAAATTTTTCTCAGAAGAAAAATTCGTTCTTGGAACAGCTGGCTATCCTCCTATCCTGTCATTCTTCTCTTCAATTTTGAGACGATAAGACCTCACTACCTTAGATGTTAAAGTTCCCTCTATCAAACCTCTGATTAGATGTTAAAGTTCCCTCTATCAAACCTCTGAAAAAAAAAAAAAGGTAATTATGCATAAGACACGTCAATGGCAAATTTACTGAAAATTTCTATATAAGAGGAAAAACTTA
>NW_007442171.1:0-410 GCF_000475195.1 Diaphorina citri
AAATCCTAGACAAAGAGGGACATATCCCAGACAGAGAGGGAAAAATCCTAGACAAAGAGGGACATATCCCAGACAGAGGGGAAAATGCCAGATAAAGAGGGACATAATTTTAGGGTTCAAAATTTTCAAGGCCCCGTTTTGAAATTCTTTAACTTGAGTCCCTGAACGGGTTTGCGAAAACGAACAGCTTTTCTCTCTGTTGAGTATCAAAAGTTCTTCTAAATAATAAAACTCTCCCGTTATTATTTTCAGAACAAAAGATTTCATATTGCTAATGATATTTTCTTGCCCCCACTCTAACCTACTTTTTAAGTTACATTCACCCCACTGCGCCCTATCTTTACCTTTTACCTTACTTTTTACTTTCCATTACAATAAGTAGGTATTCCTTTCTTTATCCTTTAGAAAGG
>NW_007442172.1:0-410 GCF_000475195.1 Diaphorina citri
TCTCTCTGCTTTCATCCCCCCCCCCCAAGATTCTTCACATAACAGAAAGCCTTGTAATGTTCACACCAGATTTTTTTTCTTCTTCTTCTTCTTCTTCTTCTTCTTCTGATTCGCGCCATTAATTCTACTTGTCTCTCTACGAACCACAAAGACAAAGACCTGCTATTCATTAGCGTTGCTTTTACATTAATTAAAATCACAAAAGAAACTTGTATAGAACGTAGATAGAAACATATGGGCTATATTGCGGCGTAAATACCTTGCTTCTACCTTGTCCCCTAATGAGTCCCTTTCGTTCTGGGGACCTGTCCGTCCGGGAATGGTATGTTGCCGAATTCCGTCCCGTCATGAAAAGGGTTAATTTAAAATTCCGTCCCTTACCTGATGAAAAATTGGAAATAACTCCTTAT
>NW_007442173.1:0-410 GCF_000475195.1 Diaphorina citri
CACGAATATTCAAAAAATGTTATCAGAATTTAAATAGGATATACGTTTATAGCTTAAAATTAACTAAACATGACCGAGTGATCGACTACTGGTACATTCACCCTATATTTTTATTATTTTCAGTTTTTAGAGAGATTTTCCCTCCCAGTGTTCTCAGGAGAGAAGGGCAGGGGAATCTCTAATAGAATCTATTCTCCCCCTACTCAAGTCCACTGGCCATCAATAAGTGAAGTGTCCTTTAACCCTGGACCCTCCATTCCTCCTCCTCCTCCTCTTCTTTCTCCATCCCTGCTTGTCTTACACCGGATGTTAACCCCTCGTTTTCCAGCCTTCCTTTTCAATCCCTCCCCTAATCATTCCCTTCTCTCTCTTTCCTTCCTTCAATGCTTTCCCTCCTCTTGTTCCCTTCT
>NW_007442174.1:0-410 GCF_000475195.1 Diaphorina citri
TGTCTTTATCCCAAACCGTTTTCCGGAAAACTCCGGAAAACCCTTTTGAATAATGGAAAATCTCAATTTTCCAGACAACCGTTGACAAATTTTTACCGGCCAGCCCGGTTTTAAATAGCTCTCAATGAGCAGAACAAACCCGTGAAAACCGTTTGTCTTTATCCCAAACCGTTTTCCGGAAAACTTCGGAAAACCCTTTGGAAAAATGGAAAATCTCAATTTCCAGACAAACCGTTGCAAGTTTTTTTTACCGACCTGAGGAAATCACTCTCCTGGGCTTACGGTGAAGAAATTTTTACCGGTCCAACCGGTTTTGGATAGCTCTTGGTTAAGTTAGATTAGGTTAGGTTAGGTTAGGTTAGGTTAGGTTAGGTTAGGTTAGGTTAGGTTAGGTTAGGTTAGGTTAGGTT
>NW_007442175.1:0-410 GCF_000475195.1 Diaphorina citri
AGTTTTTTGCAGCCAAAATTAGCGTCTCGTTAGTTTAACCCTTTCACTTATTTTAGGAAGAATTTTTCAATTTTCCTGATCAGGCATTATTATTTGGACTATACTTACATGAGGACTCTACAAAGTTTTATGTCCTCCTAGGACTAATGAACCAAAATCGACCTGGAGATAAAACCAGACAAGTTAGCCAAGTGAATTTACTGACGTCTTAAATCACAAGAGAAAAATTTGAAAAACACTGAGAACGCATTATTTTCGATAGGCCTGGGATGATATTATCCCACTTTAAATATCATGGTCCTGTGGGACGTATTGTCCCTTTAGAGGTGAAAGGGTTACCTCTTCAACGTTATCTAACGAAATCAAGTTTCTTCACATACGCGCCCATTTGAGAGTTACGTTAAACGTTA
>NW_007442176.1:0-410 GCF_000475195.1 Diaphorina citri
CAATAATATAGTCGCGTGAATGAATAATAAAATTACGAAGAAATGGGAAGATATTAGATTAGATGTGAAATGTAGAGTGAGTGAAATAGGGTAATTAACTAATGGGTGAGCATTGAGGGTGTGATAGGGGAATGGGTGTGAATAGGGGTGTCACACTGTGGTGATTTTAACATCCTTTGATTCAATTAGACTCTTGTTTATGAACAAGAATGATCGGTCTTAGATCAGCCTCAAGTCAAAATTGACCAATCAAATGCCTTGAGACTATGCTTAGCACAAACTTAAGAGCCATAAATATGGGTGTTAGACTTGTTTACTTTCTGGCAAGCGCTAGGTCACAGGTTCGAATCCCGCTCGGGGAGAACTTTATTCTGAACAGATAATGTTCGATTCCAGCCCGGGGCGAACTT
>NW_007442177.1:0-410 GCF_000475195.1 Diaphorina citri
ACTTTTCTAGTCAAGTAGTCAAAAATAGTGTCTCCAGTAGATAGATTTCGCTTTAGTTTCCAAAAGCAATAATGTTTTATTCAGACTTGGAATGCCCTTATATGTTTGGAAAACAAGAAATCATGTATAATAACAGTTAGACATGTATGATTTAAATTACAACAACACTCGCAACATTAGAACTCCAAATTCTATGACAGTTGAGAAATTTATGAACCAAAATTTTAATAATGTTTTGAATTATGAGATTGGTGATTTTTGTAATTTAAAAAATGGTAATTTAAAAAATGACAAGCAGAGAAGAGACTAATGAACTAGAAAATATGGTGAAGAGATGATTTGATTTATGATATGAAACTATTTATCTAATGAAGAAAAGAGTTACTAGAACATTGCAATGCAGACACAGT
>NW_007442178.1:0-410 GCF_000475195.1 Diaphorina citri
ATCGGCCCTGGAACGATTAATTCTTTTAATTTATAGCCTTCCTAGGCGACAGTACAGTATGCCTGCTAAGTTATGTCCAGGATCAATTTGTCATATTACATATCAAAATGATCATTATAATTATTGATTTAATTCCTGTATATGAGTAAATTTAATTCCGCAGACAGCTGAGAGAACCACATAAGTTGAATATATTGGTCTTTCACTTCAAGAATCTAGGCTTTGGGTAAAAATATCTACATGAAATGAAATATAAATTGATTTAAATGATTATCTGTGTAGAGGAAAACTTGATTTTTCTTTCAGTAAAACCATGTGAATAGGTTTACCTATACATAGATATTTCATTAAAGAAGTTGTAGAATAGATAATGAAGTTGTAGTTTGATTACATCACAATGATGGGAAAAA
>NW_007442179.1:0-410 GCF_000475195.1 Diaphorina citri
TTATGTACTCAATGAAGAAAGGAGTTGACTTCATGTTGGTAAATTACATTTTCAAATATCTTACACTTACAACACCAAATAGGTAATCCCTAAGTGCAAAGGTGAACAAAAAATATTTCATTTGTAACTATTATTTACGTATGTTCAAAATGAAATATTTGATAAAATACCTAGGTGCAATTTTCAGAAAATTTCGTCAACTGCAACGGCAGCCAAAACCAAAATAGTCATTAAATCATAATGTCATTGATGACATACTAAACCTCTTTAATCATTTCACTAAAATCACAAGCGGAAACAAGTCAGCTAAAATAACAACTTGCCCACACGTTGCAAATTTTGAATCAAAGTAAAAATAGTCGGAGATAATGTGACTCGATTTATCATAATAGTTTGCAAAAATATACCTA
>NW_007442180.1:0-410 GCF_000475195.1 Diaphorina citri
AGTGAAGGTTAGGTACAATAAATTATGTAGAGGTACATTTCAGTTTTGAATTTAATTTCCCTCTGACTTATAAATAGGAACAATACGAAATTTGATTACGAGTTTCCTTCCTCTACACTTCCGGAAAAGGGAAAGAAATCTTTTCCCCTCTATTTCTGACTAAAAAAATGAAGTCCTCCCGAGGCAGGAATCGAACCCGCGATCCAGCGCATACAAGGCATACGCGCTATTCTCCAAGCTAGGCTGCCATGTCCCCATAAGTGAAGGTTAGGTACAATAAATTATGTAGAGGTACATTTCAGTTTTGAATTTAATTTCCCTCTGACTTATAAATAGGGGAGACCGGGGCGTGTTCGGACGCTTTTCACTTTTTGATTTTTTAAATTTTTTTCACAAATGATATTGGAAAA
>NW_007442181.1:0-410 GCF_000475195.1 Diaphorina citri
GAGAGCGCGTTTAAACTAGCTGTTTCATACCTAAGCCGTACTTTCTTACAACTTACACCTACCTACCTACTTGTTTTAAGTTTAAACCTATCGTTCTACCCTCTATCCTCCCTCCTCCTAGATTTCTTTTATTAATCTTTTCAAAATGCTTTTGGCGCAAATAATAAAATAAAATTCCATCTAAAATAATACTAAAACAAAAAGTAGGTATCTTTTTTTCTATGTACCTATCTGTCGGTACCTGTAATCCTTGTACATTTATGCTTGAATAGGTACTTACTTTTCTTCCGCTTTCTCCAGGTCTTTTCTCAATCGTTCCTCTTCATTGTCGGCAGCGGCTTTCATAAGAGAAGACAAGTGTTGATAAACTCTCTCCCGCTTCTCAACCTCAGCTTGGTGTCTCTATAGGG
>NW_007442182.1:0-410 GCF_000475195.1 Diaphorina citri
AGCATTCATGGCAGCGTTGAAACGATTCCTGGCCCGCCGCGGTCCTGTACTTCATTTGTATAGTGACAACGGTACCAATTTCATCGGAGCTAAGAATCAGTTAGATGAGCTTTATTCCTTTCTTAATTCTTCAGATTACAGGGTGACTATGCAGGACGAGCTGAACAAGCATCAGATTAGTTGGAAGTTTAGTGTCCCCTCTTGTCCTCACATGTCCGGTATATGGGAGAGTGGAATCAAAAGTGTTAAGTCTCACCTGTATAAAATCATTGGCAATCAAATTTTATCATATGAGGAACTGACCACAGTTCTTACTCAAATCGAATGTTTGCTAAATTCCAGGCCTTTATGTCAGCTGAGCACTGATGATTCTTCCGAACCTGTTGCTTTAACCCCCTCTCATTTTCTTA
>NW_007442183.1:0-285 GCF_000475195.1 Diaphorina citri
AAACTAATATCGTCCCTGAGTCTTGTTTCGAAGAAATGAAAACTGAAAACTAAAAGCGAGAGAAAATATTAAACGTAGAAAAAGTTTTGCTGGCCTCAAACTCTGTTCCCTGTGTATTTCTTATGGGGAACTTAAAAAACGTCAATATCTTGGGAACGGTTTGGAATTTCGGGGGTTTTCGATTTTTCCCAGTATGTACAAAAAATAAGGAATCCAATGGTGAAAACCGCATCTTCCTAGCACATCTAGAAGTGGGTTAGAATTAGTATGAGTGAGTGAGTCAGT
>NW_007442184.1:0-410 GCF_000475195.1 Diaphorina citri
GTTGCAGAATACTGGAAGAGGAGTATCTGACATGGTCATAGGTCAAAGCGGACATAGAAAGTAAAGTACATAAGTATTAACCGAAATACTGCAAGACACATTCTTTTACATGCCTCTCCAAGAACGGAAAAGGTCGGTTAGAAAATTTTCGCCCTGGGCGGAGTTCGATCCCAGCACCTCCGGGTTTACGTATAGTTAGTGCTCTTGATCACCCGACTACAGAAGTGGGCAAAATAAATGGTCTACCAATACTAATCAAAAGAAAGTAAAAACAGGAAGGGTTGATTTCACCAACCTTCTTTTCAGCCCCTAACAGCCGTGTTAAGCCTATACAAATCAAATGGAACTTTACTGGCTATTAGCTTAACAGACCGACCTTTTAGGGACTGAAAAAATATTGGTGAAATTCA
>NW_007442185.1:0-410 GCF_000475195.1 Diaphorina citri
GAAAATAGAGCCTTTGGACCGATCCAATATTTGATAAAATTGGGTTTTGGATTCATTTTGAATGAATTGGAAATTGGTTGAATGGATGAATTGGTTGGATGAATTGGGAATTGGAAAGTGATTTTCCGCAAATGGTCTCTAGAAAACTTGAAATACCTATAGGTGCCTAAGTATTAGGTACATAGGTACTCCTTCTTTTTTGTGCCACGTCTGATTATTTTTACAAGACAAAACATCAATATCACTGAATTTTTTCACCTTTTTTTTTTACCTTGAAAATTCCCCTTTCTTCTCTTCTCTCTTTGCTAGAAAGAGAAAGAAGGACCCCCCTTTTTGTATTAGATCGATCTTCAGAGCTCCTTCTGTTCAGTGAGAGAGAGAGAGAGAGAGAGAGAGAGAGAGAGAGAGAG
>NW_007442186.1:0-410 GCF_000475195.1 Diaphorina citri
AATCCACACACAGAATCTAATAAGAATTTAATAGAAAATGTTCAGAACAAATTTGTACGTCATCTATTTTGGAAATTTAATGGTTTCTATCCCACCTACCCCAATCCCATCTCAGCGCGTTTATTATGTGAGCAGCTGGAGCTTGACAGCTTGGAGATGCGGAGAGGTGTCTCCTCCTTGACTTTCATCCATGACTACATGAACAACAAAATTCACTGTCCTACAGTTCAGGAGGAGATACATCTTGCAGTGCCTGTCACAGCTCTGAGACCTAGGGCTGGGAGGGGCCTCTTTGCTTTTGACTCCAGTTGCAAAAACATTTACCTAAAATCCACAGTACCCCGTGGCCAGGTACTCTTCAATCATCACTCTAATAGCTTAGATCTGGCTATGCATCGAGAGAGCTATAA
>NW_007442187.1:0-410 GCF_000475195.1 Diaphorina citri
TAACTGCTGAGGTGTTTAGTGACGAGAAAAAAGGGTTTAAAACGCGAATTTCACGCGATAAAAATCACAGTATTAAAACATTTTTTCAGTCAGTTGCCTTCTTTTAAATCTTGAAGACTGAAAACCGGTTCATTATTACCAGTTATCATCATGGATGGACGGCAGTTTCTTGTTATGGCCATTTTAAGTAAGTTAAATATAAATATGTATGATATTTTGTTAGTTCGTTACTATGTCGAATGACGTGGTAAACACTCGGGCCCGAATGAAAAAAACACACTTTTTTACAGCCAACCACTTACTAGGTATCAGTTAGACCTGAACACACTATCAGGTAGACCTGACAGGCGGACCTGATCAGGTGTAGGTAGTGATCACCCTAATTTAATTTCGAGGGTAGCCAGTCTGCT
>NW_007442188.1:0-410 GCF_000475195.1 Diaphorina citri
CCCCCCCGCCGTTTTTTTTTTTTTTTTTTTTTTTTTTCAAGCAATGTTCTCAAGCCTGTTAATTTTTTTTCAATCTTTTTTCATCCGACTAGGGTAAGGTCTTGAGTCCTCCATTTGCACCATGGAATAACTGCGCCGCAGGCCAAATTTTTTCAAGATAATGACCTCAAGACTACTACAGCCATTTTTGAATGACTCTTTGATCTGGCTTTGGGCCCCTAATAGGTATTTACTATAAGTGATCTGGCATTTTTTTTTAGAATATAATAACAGCGCCGCAGGCGAAATTTTTGAACATTTTGGTCTAAAATCTTCAGAGTTCAGTCTCATCAAAATCCTAATCTTCAGCTCCACAGGAGAATTTTTTTAAAAAGCATGAACCTGAAGTTTGTCATTATACAGTCTACACA
>NW_007442189.1:0-410 GCF_000475195.1 Diaphorina citri
GAATGGATTAAACCATGCTACAAAACAAATTTATTTCAGTACATTTGTAATCTTATTGTACAGGGTGCGCCAGAAAAAAACGCCGACAACAGGGTAGTTATTTAGGTTGGTACCTATATCTCATCATTTCCAACAAGGTTATCTACTATGTAGGTGAGCCATTTTCCTTCGGCTTTGTTTTCGAGAAATCTACCGTGAGTCGGTGTTTTTCTGGGGCACCCTGTATTACCTGGAAATACATTACCTATGTAGGTAGGTAATGTATTTCCAGGTAATGTATTTCCAACAGTCCAAAAAGGTTCTCTGAGCCATTTTCCAGGCTTCGTTTTCGCGAAATCTACCGTGAGTCGGCGTTTTTCTGGCGCACCCTGTATTAGTGTATTACCTGTAAGTAGGTAGTAGGTACATTA
>NW_007442190.1:0-410 GCF_000475195.1 Diaphorina citri
ACCAAATTTCAGCCATCTAACATTTTTCAGCGTGGTAAATTTGCCTTGGCCAATTCTTCAACTTTTGTGGTATTTTTTACCAAAATACTATTTTAAAGTTTAAACCTAATTACCTATTTGGTAACCAGTAAGACCTTATGTCGGTCCTAACCCAATACATATCAGTTCAAGAATACATCTAACCTCTGAGGTAATTCTACCTAGAGGGCTATCATTACCTACAGTAGGTACCACTTACCTACTCTAGACGAAAAGACAAAATAATTATGCACGAATCTACCGTATTGCCTAATATTTACGGTTATGGAGATAGGTCCATAGAATACTTATAATGATCATAATGTAATGTGAGGGCCGAAATGGCAATAAAATTTGAATATCCAATTTTATACCTGAGTTCCCACCTACCT
>NW_007442191.1:0-410 GCF_000475195.1 Diaphorina citri
TTCGGACATTTTGGAGTTGTTTACATGAATTTCACTCCTAAAGAATACTCATATCTACAGATATATCAGTCAAAATCTCTCATCTATTACATGTATTTATGTGGTGCTCGTCAACTTCTTAGTCATATGTACCACTATCAGTCAAAATAAAACGCATTGTGATTCTTCCAAAGCATAAACAAACATCTTGAAGTTCAGACATGAATGACAACACACACTTATGAGTTCTTGCTTTGTTTTGATCAGTGAAATTTGATAAATCAAAAATGTCATTATGCACCTGGGTACTGGGAATGTCTTTTGATAACGCAATGAATACCACGTCATTCATACAATAATTCGAGAGGTACTCGTACTAAGGAGGTGATTGCCCGGCAAAGCAAAACAATTGAAAATTATATCCAGTATGA
>NW_007442192.1:0-410 GCF_000475195.1 Diaphorina citri
CTTCCTAGGTCAAAAGATGTACTACAAATTAACGAGACCACATCTACCTTTGTCAGCACATGTTTTCAGGACTGGGGATCACAGACCTGGGAGCAGGGATTGTTTGAATTTTGCAGTGTTTATTTCATTGGTTCATGAACTCCATCTCGTCTCTACTCATATGCTTTCATTGTTTGGTTTTGAAAATTACACTAATGTTTTGCCTTTTTTTTTTTCCTTTAAAGCGCTTTAACTCTATGGGCAGTAGGTCGTTCACGCTGATATCCCTAGGTTACATTACGTATAGATTGAGAGTTTTGAAGTATAGGAATAGAGAATCTACCCCTTCAACATCGTCGGATAGGGAGGGAGCAGGGAGGTGAGGGCAAAGAGAAGCGGATGTGGGCATGTGTGAGGCAGACGAGGATGTG
>NW_007442193.1:0-410 GCF_000475195.1 Diaphorina citri
TTATTTATTCAATCCTAAATTGACCTTCATAGCTTCTATTTCAATGCCAGATTCAAAATAAAAGCCCTTCTCGTATTTTGCCAACCTTTTTACGAATGCAAATGGCAAATATTTAATGTTGGATAGGTATTTCGAAAAAAACCTACAATAGGAAAAGTAGAAAAAAAATGGAAATAATGTATCCTTCGTTTTTGAAAAGTTGGAATAGGTGAAGCTACTGTTAACAGAGCTACCCCTAACCACCTCTTTGTGTATATTTTTCTCATGAATTTGTGGTTAAAAAATAATTCTTCTTCTTTTTTTCCTCGAGCTCCTTTGTGGAAATTCGAAAATGAAAATGTATTGTTTGAGTACCAAGCAGGAATTACAATATGAGTGAGTAGGTATCTATTTTTCTGTTCAATTCAAGC
>NW_007442194.1:0-410 GCF_000475195.1 Diaphorina citri
GAACAACTGCTACATTAGACGCTTGTGGCCTGTGTCGTAGCATGCCCATCCCGTAGTATGCCTCTCATCAGATGGGCTTTAATTAAATAAAGACCTACTTTAGGATTTTAAATTTTAATTTCTTTTACCTCACTTTGTGGCCCGGTTAACCCGTGAAAAAAAAAATAATAATATTAATCATTGATATTGTGCGAAATTTTGAATTCCTTTTATTCGATCAATAATATTATGATTTTTCCTATCCAGTGGGAGAGTGAAAGAAAGAGAGAGAGAGAGAGAGATAGAGAGAGAGAGAGAAGGGGGGGAACATGTCAGAAGCATTGCAATCTCCTTTACGAAGTTTTCCATCCGTATTAGACCTTATGTCTCTCTCCCTCTCTCTCTCTCTCTCTCTCTCTCTCTCTCTCTCT